>NW_028222227.1:0-25000 GCF_056783735.1 Eptatretus burgeri
GTGTGTGTATGTGTGTGCGTGTGTATGTGTGTGTATGTTTGTGTGTATGTGTATGTTTGTGTGTGTGTATGTGTATGTGTGTGTGTTAGTGTGTGTGTATGGGTATGTGTGTGTGTATGTGTGTGTATGGGTATGTGTGTGTGTGTGTATGGGTATGTGTGTGTGTATGTGTGTGTATGGGTATGTGTGTGTGTGTATGTGTGTATGGGTATGTGTGTGTATGTGTGTGTATGTGTGTGTGTTAGTGTGTGTATGTGTATGTTTGTGTGTGTATGTGTGTGTATGTTTGTGTGTGTATGTGTGCGTGTGTATGTGTGTGTTTGTGTATGTGTGTGTATGTTTGTGTGTATATGTGTGTGTGTGTGTATGTGTGTGTGTGTGTGTTTGCGTGTTTGTGTGTGTGTTTGTGTGTGTGTGCATGTGTACGTGTATGTGGGTGTGTGACGAGGAAGAAATAGTTGTTTTGTTGAAGATCCGAATCCGGATCCGGATATGATATTTATTTAATATTTAAACTCATTCTTCACCATTGAGAGATCGGGTTAAAAAGGAGATATTGTGTGTGTGTGTGTGTGTGTGTGTGTGTGTGTGTGTGTGTGTATGGGTATGTGTGTGTGTATGTGTGTGTATGTGTGTGTGTTAGTGTGTGTATGTGTATGTTTGTGTGTGTATGTGTGTGCATGTTTGTGTGTGTATGTGTGCGTGTGTATGTGTGCGTGTGTATGTGTGTGTTTGTGTATGTGTGTGTGTATGTTTGTGTGTATATGTGTGTGTGTGTATGTGTGTGTGTGTGTGTGTGTTTGCGTGTTTGTGTGTGTGTGTTTGTGTGTGTGTGCATGTGTACGTGTATGTGGGTGTGTGACGAGGAAGAAATAGTTGTTTTGTTGAAGATCCGAATCCGGATCCGGATATGATATTTATTTAATATTTAAACTCATTCTTCACCATTGAGAGATCGGGTTAAAAAGGAGATATTGTGTGTGTGTGTATGGGTGTGTGTGTGTGTATGGGTATGTGTGTGTGTGTATGGGTATGTGTGTGTATGGGTATGTGTGTGTGTATGAGTATGTGTGTGTGTATGAGTATGTGTATGTGTGTACGGGTATGTGTGTGTGTATGGGTATGTGTGTGTGTGTGTATGCATGTGTGTGTATGTGTGTGTGTATGTATGTGTGTGGATGTTTGTGTGTGTGTGTGTATGTTTGTGTATTTGTGTGTATGTTTGCGTGTATGTGTGTGTATGTTTGTGTGTATGTGTGTGTGTGTATGTGTGTGTATGTTTGTGTGTGTGTATGTGTGTGTTTGTGTATGTATGTGTGTATGTTTGTGTGTATGTGTGTGTGTGTGTGTATGTTTGTGTGTGTATGTTTGTGTGTATGTGTGTGTGTGTGTGTGTGTGTGTGTGTGTGTGTGTGTGTGTGTGTGTGTGTGTGTGTGTGTGTGTGTGTGTGTGTGTGTGTGTGTGCATGTGTGTATGAGCAGATAAATGGATTAATTCGAGCAGAGGAAATTCTTCAAATTCGATTTAATTGCGCGACCAACCGGCTTCAGTTGACTAAAAGTTCCAACCTGAGGTAACGAACCTCTTCACTACATGGTAGTCGTGGTGTGAAGAGAACACAGAGCCGGCGTTAACAACACGCTCAGTGCCTCAAAATGGACTTCATTTACCAACGTTACACGAAACCTGCATCCGTGCCCCGCCCGACGACCCTTTCTGTTTCGTCCGGTGGTTTCGCGAAAAAAATCATGACCCGCTGGATAAAAGCAACAAACTTTGCACACTGGTTGTTTGGGTCCCATGGAAGCATATTAGAGGGTGGTGCCCAGTCTGCCATGTCCAGGTCAAAATGGCCACCAATTTCCAAACCTGGCCTGTTCAGGACCCGACACCATCCATGTCTTGAACGCTGCAGGGTTCTCTGTCAGTCCAATTGCTCCACCAGTGTCCTTCACTCGTCCATTGTTTTACTCATGTACTTGATCCAGCGACATGGTTGAGCATTTTCTTTGTGTCTTGGGGGA
Organism: Eptatretus burgeri; assembly: GCF_056783735.1. NCBI lineage: Eukaryota > Metazoa > Chordata > Myxini > Myxiniformes > Myxinidae > Eptatretus > Eptatretus burgeri. The sequence goes on from NW_028222227.1 coordinate 2,026, forward strand.
AGACCCAGAACTTCTGTCGGTCATCTCTGATCGTGGTGAAGTAGTGCAGCAGATAATCATGACAATTGTGCAAATTATGACTAAACCATGAAATTTTTATCAGTGTTAGTACACACCATGAGATTCATTTTCAGATCGGGATTCAGTCAGATTCGACCTCTGAGGATAGTGAGAGGTCAATGACCTCAATTACATTGAAATTGTCATTTTTTCACGATTCTGGTGCAGTTTTTCTGTTTTGGGAATCATTAAAAAGGTATGTTGCCATGTGTTGGTCCCTTTATCTTTTGGAGAGCCTTTATTCATAATCACAGGATGTAACCATGACTGAACAAGTGCTTTAAATGAGGTCAGTGACCTCAGAAAACAAATTTATTGAAATACACATTTCGGTTATTGTGGTGTCCAGAACAGCTTGCATGAAATCGTGTTGTAAGATCATCTGTGCAACCTTAATTTTCAATGTGCACTGAACATAGTCTATAAGGTTAAAGTACAGTGAGGTCAGTTTACTCAGACACATGTATAGTACATACCGGTACATGTACTACACACACATTATCCATTTCGACGCATAAATATAAAGGTGTCTGATTGCACCGAACAGTCTCTCGAACATGCGCATAATGCAGTGCACTTGAGTGCAGCCTTGGTGCACTTGCAGCGGCCGGTACATCCCTTCTCGCAGTCGCCGTGGATCAGTTCGTGGTAAGATTTTGATGCCTCTGGCAGTGTCGTCCAAAGAGGCTGCCACCCAGAGGCCTCCTTTGTCCAACCCCAGTCAGATGGGATTGGTAACTCTGCATTCAGGACCAGAGTTTGGTTCCAGCAGTTGCCCTGGAGAGATGCACGCTTGATGTGCTGCTGGAGTGCTGCCTGCGTTGGGGGAATGTTTTCTAGAGCCCTAGACTTGTGTGCGAAGAGCTGTTTCCTCGCATCGTTCCCTTCCATGGTGTCCCTGGTGCGGTCATACATCAGCACAACGAAGCGCTCCAGCAGTGACATTGACTCCTCACTGACATCACTTGGCATGCCGAAGAGTTCTTCAAAGGCATCAGTCACCTGTGGGAACACTTTCCAAATCTCCCAGGCAGTCTTCTTCCCTCTGCCAGCGAAAGAAGACACAGTGTCGCACCCTGTGAGGGCATGGAAGATGGGGAGAGTAGCACATTGTCTTGGGTTCATGGTGGCAGCCAGTTGGTGAACAGCTATGTACCAGAAGCTGGATCCAGCACCAAGAGCTATCCACAGCTCGTCAAGATTGATGTTGTTGAATGAAGCCACAGCCAGCACCACGACATCAGTATCCACAGTGCATATGGCCACCTTCCTGATCCCCTTCTGCACAGCATCTGCCACATGTAGAAGCAGGCGAGTGTCCGCCTCCTCGTGTGAACATGGGACGAGGCTGGTCAAGTCGGACTCGGCAGGAGAGCACAGGACCTCAGTTCCACATGTTGCATACATTTCCTTGCCATCTGCTATTGGAAGACGAATGGCCTCTCGTGAGAGGAAACCAAAGAGCTCAGTCTTGTTTTGATCCACACAAAGGAAGTCCTTCCAGTAATTAGGCATGACGATAGAGGGAGCCACTCTCTTCTTTCTCTAACTGGCTTCGTGCATAGTTCCAGTCTTTCTTCAACAAACTTTGTGTACTGCTCCTCACCAAGGGACTCAATCTTCCTCACCGTTTCTGCAACTGGGGGTGTCCATGATGTCTCTCGTGTCAAGGACCAGTAGATCTTGAGTGTTCTCGAGGAAGGGATTCCCCATCTCTTCAAACACTGCTATAAGTGCTCTGACATCCTTCATAAAGGCTGCTTGCACTCCAGGTTTCTGGTCATTGTGAAGATGCCCAGTGTCGCGAGCACCGCCATGTCCTCTTGTCGCCTGCTCTTCAAACTCTGCAGTGATCCTGGCTATTTCTGGCCCTGCCACCATCCAGCGTCTGAGTGCCCCAGGGTTTCCTGTCAGTCCAATAGCTCCACCAGACGCTTTGTCCACAGCGTTGTTCTGTTCATGACATTGGTCAATTGCCATGGCAGAGAACTTGTTGCTGGTCTTGTGTACCACAAACTTCCCAGACTTGAATTCTGCCAGGACATCTGGGTGTTTGTCATCAATATTTCATTCATTGGCATCAATATTTGATATGTTGAGGTAATTGACCTCTCACTGTCCTCAGAGGTCAAAGCTCGACATCTGAAAAAAACTACCAACACTGTGTGGAATATGTAGACATTTTTATTGGAACACAAATGCCTGGTTTGTACATCCTAAACATGTTTACCATTAACCAATGACACCAAACATCAATATTTTGATAACTTGAGGTCATTGACCTCTCACGGTCCTCAGAGGTCAAATCTGCCTTACCTCCCGATCTGAAAATGAAACCTATGGCATGTACTAACACTGGTAGAAATTTCATGCTTTCGTCATAATTTGCACAATTCTTATGATATGAGAGATTATCAGCTGTACTATAGGGATTTCATGTCCCTGATATACACAGGAATCCAGCGAGCGTAATTTGGGTGGTCCAAGGCAAAGAGCCAGGGGTCAATGTCTCAAGTACAGCAATGAAGAGTGAGAAAGTTTCTCTCACGATGAGAACGAACAAAGATGAGGACCAGGATTTCTAATCGCAGAATTATGTCCCAGTACTCAAAGGTGGGATTCTTTGCACACATTTCTTTCTTCCAGTCATTGAAGGCTGCTTCATCATGAGGACCGAGCTTCTCGAGGCATGCATCCTGCTGCAGTTTGGCAAGGGAAAGTGCGCTGATCTGATGGGCATGCCTCGTCCTTGTCAAGTGAGTTACATGAACAATGTATGGATCTCGGAAAGTTTGAATATGTGAGTTCCGTCTTCAATTGTGCTTTCTATATTAGAAACCAGCTCTGCAAACACTCGGACCTGCATCATTTTCTGATCAATCGTGGATGTGGTATTGTCTTCCTGCTTTTCTCCTTCCATACTTCTATAGCGATTCTTGAAGGCTGTTGGACATTTATTGTGATACTTAGCTTCAATAGCTACTGAATCACCTCCTGCAATTCTTGCTCGCAAGTCTTCATCTTTCAATGCTGTGGCCATATCTCTGAGTGTCATATCCAGTCCTAAAGTAGAACAGTCGTGCAGCTTGCCTTGAGTTTTTCTCCAGAAGATGCAGTCTTTCATAGTTGAAGATGACTCATTTGTTTGGCGTTTAGACTTTCTTTCATCCTGTTCAGTACTTTTTCGCTTATGTCTATCTCTTGCTCTTTCAAGCTGAGAGCTTGCAAACTTCAGTTTACATGCTTTATGCCATTTTGCACGATTTTCAAGAAGTTCAGCAGCAGTGTCACATCCGCTGTTGGCTAACTGAACTGGAAGTGCTTGGAGTTCACGAAATCCCTCCACATTCTGTAGGAAATCATCATATGAAGCTGGTCCTTCTCCATCTGACCTTTCAGCAGGACACTTTAAATCACCATCTTTCAAACCACATATTATGCACTTTTCCCAATCCATTCTGCTTGGGACCTATATTCGTCTTCCTGAAAAGAGACCAAGACAAGCACATATATTATGTTTAAGCAATTTCAGACAGAGTGGTAAAAATAAAAAGCTAGGGTGAGGCAAACTTGTTAATTGCTCCTCAATTATAAACCTGCGATCAGATATACTCGGGGCAAATTTGGCCTCATGGCAAAAAACATTGACCTTTGTGGAAAATTTGACCATTTGGAGAGAAAAGTGACATTTTTGGGGGCGTGGGAACGTAACAAGAATAAAAACATGCTTGACTGATTCTAATCCCACATTTAACAACTGCTGCACTACTGGGGCAAGGTGAAAACCTTCCAGATTAACAAAAACCTATGTTATATGTGGTATTAAGACAGTATTACAACATGTGACCTTTGACCTCGGCCTGACCTTGACCTAGGCACCCCAGACCAGGCACCCCCGTCAAGAATGTTTCTATGGGACCTGTATAGTGAGTGTGCAAAATGTGGCGCTTTAATCCAGCGTGTCATGATCTTGCCCAAAATTGGCGCTAAGCAACCGGACGATGACATATAGCGTTGTGCATGATCCAGCGGTCCACCACCACCTTTCTCTTTCCCGAGCAGCCCCGCCCTGCACTCACCCTCACAGCCCCCCCCCGCGCGCTCTCTGACGTCACCAAGCCGCACTGTAAAGAGTCCGCCCCTCCCCCCCGCACGCTCTCTGACTTCACCAACGTTCACGAAGGAGTGTGACACATCACTCAGAGACAGCAACGACCTTTTAGAGCCTTTCCCTATCATCAACGGTGTCAAGCAGGGCTGTGTTCTTGCACCTCCCCTTTTCTCCATCTTCTTCAGCAGCAGGCCATAGAAGATCTTGATGATGAAGACGGCGTCTACATCCGATATATCACACTGACGACACGATATATCTACATCCGTCAGATATCACACTGACGGCAGCTTGTTCAACCTGAGGCGACTTCAGACCCACACAAAGACCATGGAGCAACTGATCCGAGAGCTTTTGTTTACCGATGATGCTGCCCTTGTTGCTCACACTGAGACAGCCCTGCAGCGTTTAACATCCTGCTTCGCAGAGGCTGCGCAGCTCTTCGGACTTGAAGTCAGCCTGAAGAACACACAAGTCTTGCATCAACCCTCACTCCAGGAAGAGTACCACCCTCCTCACATCTCCATTGGCCAGTCGGAGCTGAAGACAGTCCACCAGTTCTGCTACCTGGGGTGCACCATATCTTCAGATGCCAAGATCGACAAGGAAATCGACAACAGACTGGCGAAAGCAAGCAGTGCATTTGGAAGACTCTACAAGCGAGTGTGGAACAATCGGCATCTGAAGAAGGGCACAAAGATCAACGTGTACCATGTAATCCGTACTGACCACACTCCTGTACGGTGCCGAGTCATGGGTTACCTACCGTCGTCACCTACGACTCCTCGAGCGTTTCCACCAGCGCTGTCTTCGCTCCATCCTCAACATTCACTGGAGTGACTTCGTCACCAACATTGTAGTTCTTGAACAAGCGGAGGTTTACAGCATGGAGGTCATGTTGCTGAAAACTCAGCAATGCTGGGCAGGGCGCGTTTCCAGAATGGAGGATCACCGCCTGCCCAAGGTCGTGCTGTATGGAGAGCTGCCCTCTGGCCACCGTGACGTAGACGCTCCAAAGAAAGGGTGCAAAGACTCCCTGAAGAAGTCCCTGAGCGTCTGCCAAATTGACCACCGCCAGTGGTCAACCCTCGCTGCCGATCAAGATGAATGGAGACGCTCAGTCTGCCAGGCAGTCTCCTCCTTCGAGTGCTGCCGCAGAGCCAGCCTTGAAGAGATAAGAAGGAGGAGAAAGAACCGGGATGCCTCGGCAACCATTCCTGACCAAACCTTTGTCTGCAGCCGCTGTGGTCGGATTTGTCTGTCCCGTATCGGACTCACCAGCCACCAGCGAGCCTGCAGCCGACGTGGATCCCATCCTTCTTGATCTTCGCCCACGAAGCAAAGCCAGAAGAGAAGACACATCGATGTGAAATTCATTTTGAGGGATCTTTTTTCACACACTGATGAGACTTGTCCCTCGAAGGAGTTTGTTTTGTTGTCTCGAGGAATTTTAAACAATCTCCATTCGAGATGTAACGAGTTCTTCACATGATGAGGCCTGAGCAGTCTTCGCGGTTTCATGACTCTCGCCTCTTGGTATGTTTATTTATCTTGTCATGAAACGGTGCAGGGATTGTCGGTTTGTCAATTCCTTCTGTCCCAATTTAGGGTATTCCGGGGTTGAAAGGTGACCAGGGTCCTCCAGGTGCACCAGGTCCAGCTGTAAGCACCAACACTGTGAACACATTCCTTGTAAACTGTTTGTTGACATGTCACTCCATTGTGTTTTATCGACGTTATACAGTATACCAAACGTAGTTTGTAAATATATTCCGAAGTTTCTTGAGTAGACACTTGGTGTATCTGTGGGTTTCCCACGTATGATGCACGCATTGTATGTGCGACCACGTCTGGTGTGCAGAAGGTGTTTGTAGGTACATGTTTAGTATATCCTTGGTATTTATGTGAAAAGTGCACTCAATGCAGTGTGTACGTGTTCTTCATGAAGTTTGGTAAAAGTTTGAACTCCAAACTCAAAGCCATTACTCTTTGTCATAATGAAACCGCTCCCTGTCCGACAGTCGTGTTCATGGATTTCAATCTTCACATTCTCCTCTTCCACTTGTTGATTTTGCTTGCAATTTGAAAATGTCATTTAATGTTGGCTCCACCTGGGGCTGACTAAACAAAGTCATCATCATCTTATGTCCAGATTTCATAAATTGTTTTAACCGTTGATCTGCCGTCATCAGGGCTCACCGGGCGAGAGAGGCCCAGTCGGTCCTGTGGGGCTAATTGGCCTTCCAGGTCGACCGGAAACAGCGGGGCCTGCAGGACCTCCTGGAGACAAGGGGGCACCGGTGAGTTTGATTGCTGGTTTCACAACTATCATATCATATGTGTTGATATAGTCAGCCTGTCATCCTGCTGAGGTCGGGAAAATGAGTGCAAAGTTTTTGGGGGTAAAAAGCCATTCAAGTAACATGCCTCGGAGTGGCGACCCCTCAGCCAAAGGAAACTGCCTTGACAGCCTCATGTGCCTCACAAAATTAATGGAAAGGTCGTTGTTGTGTGCAGACTCACTCACTGTCTCTCTCCCTCACACACACACACACACACACACACACACACACACACACACACACACACACACACACACACACACACACACACACACACACACACACACACACACACACACACACACACACACACACACACACACACCCATACATATACATACAAACACACATACATAAACACACAAACACAGATATATTATCTCCTGGTAAGTACTTACAAAAGCTATTTTATTGGAAGATATAACCTTAACTTATCCAATTGACTGATTTCCCAACTGCCCGAATCATCACCTGGGCACCGTTTATCATCGAGGTTTCGATCCGTTCAGCCCAGAACCTTTCCGATCGGCGGGTCCACAACCCCGGTCACAGTTTCACATCAGTCGATTACTCCACATCAGTGGACCCACAACCTCAAAGTTGTGTCCAGACAGTAAGTAAACACAGAAATGCAATATCCTTATTCAAACTTATTACTTGCAAAATAGAAGATTTTTCACGTATATTATTCAGTCAATTTTGTTATTCTGTCTGTTAGTCTGTTTGTTTGTCTATTTATTGCCGACAAGTCACAATTTTAAACCGATCACAACAAAACTTCACCACTTGGTAGAGTTTGTCATAAACAATCCGATTGTTTTGAGGTCAAAAGGTCAACATAGGCCAAAGGTCAACAACTTCGGTGAGATTTCTAAAACCCTTCAATTTTTATCCGATTGACTTGAAATTTGAAAATGATTTATATTTCTGGTCACGATATTCAACGAACCAATTATTTTTGAGGTCAACATCGGACAAAAGGACAACATAGGCCGGATTTCTGAAATTGTCAATTTTCATCCGATTGACTTGAAATTTGAAGAGGAATTCCATATTTGGTCATTGAATCCAACCATCAATTACTTTTTTTGGGTCAAACTTGTTTTATGGATTTTGCAAGTATCGTGCTCTGCACAACATCCTCTTCTTGTTTCGTTATTAGTTTTATTTAAAGTGTTTCTACGAATGAATAATTTCAATCACACATCACTTCATATGATAACATTAAGCGATAAACACTTTACCTTGTGGACATATCCATGACACAGCACCTCCATCGAACCATAAACACATACTGTCAACCAAGTATTCAAACTATTATGAATGATTTTAATGCATATGTATAACGTAGTTTATAAATAATATTTATTGGTTGTATTTATTGAAATCTAAATAGAACACCTTTATTCTTTAACACTTTATATATACACACGCACACACACACACACACACACACACACACACACACACACACACACACACACACACACACACACACACACACACACACACACACACACACACACACACATACACAATTAATTATATTAATTGAAGAATTTACCTCACTAAAATAATGAATTAATTATGATAACATCAAATGCAATAGGAACTTGTTTACATGAAAACGAACGAAACTTAAAAGGTGATGATGGAGTCCAAAGCCATTCTCACAAGACCTGATCAAACAATCAGACAAATATCCTTTGTTTAACATGATGGAAAAACCTTCTCAGCACGTTCCACAAAATTATCCTTTACTGAACAAATTCTTTAAAAACCAAGTCGCTGAGATGAAAAGACATTGTAACACATTTTAATTGGTACATTGACACCTGGAAAGGTGTACAAGACGACACGGAAACAGAAATTATCAACTTTATGATATACACTTGAACCAAAACCATTCTGTCCAACTCTAACCAACACATCCAGACATGCAGCAACTGTACAATCATTACCACTACTGTTTGTAATCAGGCGATCTGGATAAACCTTGTGAAGAAACCTATCAAAATCATAATCGTTAACCACACAAATAACATCTATATAACGACATGTATGAGAGAGCATCTGAGCTCATCCTCATTTTTTCTTCTTCATCAGTTTCTGCATGAATGAAAATTCACAGAAAACAAGAAAAATGTCCGCTCGTTGGAGGCTGCAATTCCCACCCATGGGAATGTACCCTGAACCTGTTGAAATATGATCCCACAAATAGAGACAAAATCATGAAACGATATAAAATTAACAGCATCCCAGAAGGCGTTCGTCGGGATAATGAAATCCTACGAAGCTTGGAATCTTGTACAATTTTGTGTGGAGCTGAGACACAAAACTCGAAATCTTTTATCACCAATTATGGGAGGGGTGAGGCTGGTTACTGGTTAGTTATCATTGATTAAAGAGGTTTGGTCATCTGATGAGGAGAGAGTGAGGACGCGGTGAGGCGAGTCATGGTGACGGAACTGCCAGGAAGAAGAAGAGGAATGTAACCGGATGGAAGGATGTGGTGGCGAGAGATTTAGGAGTCGTGGAATTGGAAGAAGAATGGTCAACTGACAGGAGGACATGGCGAAGGGTGGTCAAGTGGTTTTGTGTCAGTTTGAACCGGAGACAAGGGCTATTATTAATCAGTTTGCAGTCAGTCAAATTTCTATATTCATCTTTAAATTCGAAACAAGGGTTGGGTGGATACTCGAGAAGTATACACACTTCCCTCCAAGCTGTTTAGCCCCTGATCTCGATCCTGAGATAAACTATCATCCTTGTGTTTCACAAGCAGAGTGATTCATCAATGTGTGCACTGTCCCTCCCTTGATGTTAAACCGGGCATCCCATCCACCACAATTAGTTGTTGATGCTAAAGATTCCACATTGTCTTTGAGGAATAATGGACAAGTCATCTCCAGCACCCTGAACAATTTCAAAATTCCTGCACAACTCACCAAAATTTAAATGTCAGGCATTGTCAGCCAGTTGGAGGTCTTGGGCCAAATAAAACATTCCCCAGCTGACCCCACAAAAAGGGAGTAATAATAATAATAATTATTATCCAATTATAATTGGAGCTGTTGTAGTAGTAGTCATCGGAGTAGTCGTGGTGGTGGGTATTTTGTTTTTTCATTTTGAAGCAAAATTTCAAAGCATTTTTTGTTTAGAGTTTCGAGGCTCGTGGTGGAGCGAAAACATTTCATGGGTCAGGTCATAACAGAAGGAAGGGAGGGGGAAACACACGAACAGCAGGGCCGAGGGATGAAATGGAGGGAGACTTGGTAAAGTAAGGGATGAAGGGAAGAATGATGTCTTGGAGAGGACACAGAGGGTGAGCAAGATGGACACAACCACAAACTCTCAGGAAGGAAAAATTGGAAAGAGATTAGTTTGGAGGGGGGAGGTTAATGGGGGTTGATCTGAGATGGTGGTGAACAGCTGCCTTGAAGCCCTGAAGGGGAGAATGAGATCGAAGAGACCGGGGAAGTTGGACACTTTGTAAAAACAGAAGAGGAAGGGAAAGTAAGAATGATGAAAATGTAATTGTAAAAAGATGAAATGTTTCAAGAGATTTTAATATTGTATTTATATTTGGTGTGATACAAGCAAAACATGTATCGAAACATCCCTCAATGAATCAACAAATATACAATTTTTATACATATTGTTCCTATAAACACCTCATTCTTATAGAATCCTCAATTTCAAAATTGTGGTAAAGAAAAAGAGATTTGTTGAGATTTGTGGGAAGCAGTTTAGTGAAGGTGAAGGAAATGATTTTGGGGTTGTCTGGCTCGAGGGTGATTGTCAAATTTAATTTCCCTGTTCAACCTGAGACATGTTACAAATCCCAAACGCTTGACTTCATTAAACATGTCTGTTCCCAAACTACAGGCCTCTCACAGGCCCTTCTCATCTCGGGTTCCAAATCGTCTTTGAGGTACACTGACAAACAGCTTGCTTGGATCGTCACTTGTGAGCTTTCCATCATCATTATGGGGAAATTACATGTAATGAGATGGAGGTGAAGGGAGATGTTTGAAAAATGAAACAAAGAATTGCATAATCGGACAACTTCGCCCATCGAAGGAATAGCTGATTCTGCCCGACGTCATGCCATGCTTCAAATGACTTCTTACGTCATTGTGGGAATATGGACTTGAACAGTGACACACGAGGAAGGGTCCATATGGATTGGTGTATATCCCCAGACTGTGAGCCCCGTCCTTGACTTTCTCAATGAAAATTTTGAAGATCGCATAATTCTCAAGTTTCCAGACACAATTGTGGAATGTCATGGCCCAGAATCCAGATTTAATATGTGGGATTATTTTCGAAAGGGAATTTTGAAGATTTGATTCTTTCCACGAAAATCACAAACTCTCATGAGGCTGAAATGAATTGACGAGGACTCATGTTGTCGAATAGTAAACAGCACTTCGATCCTTTGGTTGGAGGAAGTATAAAGGCAAAACGATGGTCAACATTGAACTTGCTGTTCATCACAAATACCTCCTCAAACTCTCAGTTATATTTCTTGTTCATATTTGATTTCTACAAGATTATATTTAGACACGTTAAACCTGTTAAATTGCCCTTTGTAAATATGTCATCGTTTCATGGAGTTCCCTGGAATAATGAGGAAAAACAGGACAATACAGATTGCCATGTCTTTGTTAAAATCACAACCTGTCAAATGAATCCATGGGTTGTGATTTTTACAATGAAAACCAGACAAATAAAATGGGGTTTGAAAGCGTCCACAGGATATCACAACAGAACTCATGCACGTGCGCACGCACACACACACACACACACACACACACACACACACACACACACACACACACACACACACACACACACACACACACACACACACACACACACACACACACACACACACACACACACACACACACACACACACACACACCTGCAGACTTTAAACCTTCATGAGATTCACCCTTATTGAAATTGACCACTCCCCACCACCCAATCCTCATGGGCCATCTCTTATTAGTCTTTAAAAACCATTAAATTGATCATACTTTGTGGTGCATCGTTTCATCATTTGCTGCTGTGATTGTTAATTCACTGATCTCGTGTTTCATCTCAACAAAAGAGCCATAAATACTTTCCTCATGTGCTGTTTTACCTGATGGTTTCTTCATCAATCTGGTTTTATTGTTTTGCTGCTGTTATATTTATTTATTATCTTGCCAAAACGAAGTTTTTGCAAGATATGTAAGTCAGCTTGTATGTTTTTTTTATTTTTTTTGTTTGTCTGTAATCACGTATAAAAAATTCTGCAGAGCACAGTTATCATTGGAAATTTTTGTAACTTCGCATATCAGAGGCCTATAGCGGTCCCTTTCAGCACATAAAATTTTGAAGGTCAAAGGTCAAGGTCACTTTGTCGCAAATCAAGGGAGTCGACGAAACCCTTATTTTTTGAGTAATTTTCATGGAATCGTCTCCAAACTTTATGGGAATGTAGTATATGGTCTGGCGCTCAGCTGATTAGTTTTGGTGGCGATTGGCCTTGACCTTCATGGTTAGCGCCTGAGGTCAAACATATTTGACCCCAAGGTCAAATTTTCAAGTTTTAGGAACCATATCGTGTAGTACCTCAAATTGAACACCTCGATGAGTGCTTTCTAGATATGTCAAGCTTGAGACATTATGACGTCAGTAGGGTGAATATACTGGTTCTAGCTCACTTTTCCCCATGTAAATGAATGGGGGATTTTCAGCGATTCCCTTTTTTTTTCCCTAAAAATAAACCCCCTTTTTATCCGTTTTTCCCTGCTGTGCAGGGGTTTGGCTTTTTGTGAGGCAATGTTTTATGGCCGGATGCCCTTCCTGGACGCCTCTTACAACACAGGGATATGGTACACCTATTCTAACCGGGGTATACACCGGCCCAGTACACTGGTACTCATTTCGCCGACCTCAGATGGATGACAGGCTGAGTCAACCCCCTGGTGTTAATTCAGCAGCTGAGCGGGATTCGAACTCGGGACACTGGGATCCCAAGCCGCCACCCTAACCACTAAGCCAACACCAAGCTTTGTATATATATATAACCAGGCTATCCCAAGGTATATTTATTTGTCTCCCCTTTTAACCTGGAGGTTGATCAGCTCACTCATTGAACCTATAAAGATTTGTTCATTCTCAAATTCCTTCAATAGTTTAATTTTCTTTGCACAATAATCCCCATCTAAAATATTGACAAACAAAACATTTGAATCTTTATATTTTTTAAGATACCCCTTTTGTGCCATAACGAAATGATAAACTTCTCTTAATGCTCTTGTTTGACCACCTCCTGAGCCACATATCATTTTGAGATTATAGTAAATTGTAAATAAAGTAATATCAATACTTTATGATCAATAATGTAAATAAAGTTATGTAAATAAATTGTAAATAAATAATTGTAAGTAAAGTAAATAAAGGATGCTCATATATCAGGTGAAATGACATTTCGTTCAATAGTAATTAACGATCATTTTAAAATTACCTTTAATGTAAAAAATGTTGTCGTTGAATCTGATAATGAAAAAAAGTATATCGATATCGATGGTAATATACAACTGAAAGTATAGATGAATTTCAGTTTAAGTAAAGTTTTACTTTATAAATATGCTAGACTTTCCTGATTCTCCATATGACAAATTTGAGAATTGTCCTGCGTGTGAAAGCTTATAAACAATGTATATTCTGTGATTATCTTATAATTAATGATAATAAAAAATATAAAAAGGAAAATAATTCTTTTAGATTTACACCAAAAATGAATTACTTCACAAGATTGATTCGAGAAATGAATGCAAAGTATGAGGGTGACAACACACCTTTCCTTACAAGGGAAGAAACTGAACGTATAAGAGAAATGTTCAAAGGATTGTTGTTGTATATTATTCATGGATGTAATTTTCAGGGAAATATCAACACAAGATATTGTATAAATAAAATAATGGATTATCTTGAAATTAAACCTGAACTTAGGATAAAATATAGAGTTTCTAAAAAAGCCAATAATAAATTAAATAACCTGTTTTCCAAATATATAAATGAATGATTTTTTACCCATTTGGGAAAATAAGATAAAATTTAACAACCATAAAAATCTCCCAAATTCATTAAGATGTCTCATAGTTGGTTCAAGTGGATGTGGAAAAACCTGCTTACTTTTGAAAATGCTCCTCACACCCAACTTTTAGATTATGAAAATTTAATAATTTTCACAAAGTCGAGTTTTCAACCAGAGTATCAACTACTCTCACAAGGTTTTAATGCTGGTCTTCAAAAAGAAGATATAATCGGTTTATTTAAACATCAAAAAAACCTAAATGATTATAACATTGAAGATATAATTCAACTATTTTGTGACACACAGAGATGTAAAAAGAAATCAAATCCTATAACTTGTATTCTTAGTGATAATACGGATGATATACCGTCTCCCCAAGATTTGGATAAATCAAAAAAGAACCTCGTTATCTTTGATGATTGTGTTAATGAGAGAAACCAAACGGTAATGGACAGCTACTACACAAGAGGGAGACATTCTTCTTGTAATTGTATTTATCTTAGTCAATCGTACTTTCAACTTCCTCGTCGTTCCATCAGAAACAATGCTAATACTTTTATTTTATTCAAGTTAAATTCAATAGATATCAATAATTTTTGGAGAGATAATTGTTCTACATTATGTAGTAAAAAGAAATTTGAGGATTACATGAAGCACACGACTGAAAAATATAAATATATTGTTGTGAAACAAGATGAGATATTAAGGGATATATTTTTGTTTTATAAACAATTACATATATAAATGACAACTATTATTATAAATCTTGTGGGTAAATCTGCTTCTGGAAAAAAACTTTCATAAATCAAGGTTCTTGTGTAGTACAAATGAGAATATTGTAAATTTACTTAAAGAACACCCCGTGATACGCATTGTATCAACAACAACTAGAGCAATAAGACCTGGAGAAGTAAAAGGTGAAGATTATCACTGTATTTCAGTGGAGGAACATATGCGATTGAGGAATGAAGGTCAAATGTTTGAGGAGGTTTCTCTTGGTACAACAAAATATTCACATTGTAAGAGTGAGTTAAGGAAACTAAAATCTGGTGGTGTTGGGATATTAGAAACTAATCCAGAAGGAACGAGACAAATTATTAAACATCTGAGTGGAGTGAAGATTTTATCATTCGGTTTTGATGTTGATGAAGAAACTCAACGCAAACGTATGAAAGGCAGAGATGCAAGTATTAGTGAAGAAGAAATTACAACTCGCATTAATGTTAATAAAGAATTTGATGAAATATTTAAAGAAAAGGATTTATTTGAACACATCTACTTGAATGATGAAGAAAAGGAAAATTTCCCTGTTGATCTTTACAATTCATTAAATGATATTTTACAATAAATAAATGGATGCAAAAGAAAGAGCAAGAAGATTTAAGGAACATCAAGAGTTGGTTTCAAAAGTTGTAAAACAACAGGAAGACATAAAGAAGAAACGCAGACAGAAACTAACGGGCGAAGAAGCATATTGAACCAAAAAATATTGTTATAAACATTCAAAAACATGCTTCAAAATCAACGATTAAAGTTAAAAATAACTACAAGGTTGATTTCACAATTGATAATTCATTTAGAGAGTTATTAGGTTTCTCCTCAAAAAAGATTGAAACTAATGGGACGTTTTACAGTGATAATGTCATTCAAATATCCTCAGGAATAAATTCGGTGTTAATTCACTGTGATTTGATTGATGGTGCTTATAATGATGGAAAAAAAACAAATACAATATTTTCATTCAGCGCATACTCAACCCCAATTGGTTATAAATTCAATATGGAACCCAAAAATTTGGTTTATCTCCCTGTGTCAGGAAAAACCATACACAGAGTAAATTTTAGGATAACCGACCAAGATAATCGTGTGATTTCTTTTTATGGAGAAGTTATATCTATCAGAATTCACCTACGTGAAGTTTTCCAATAAATAAATACGATGGTTATTGTGAGGAAACACGAGTTGGGAAAATATAAAATAATTACAGGGGATGGGATGTTCCTTTCCCCATACTACAAGGGTGAAGGTATGTATCTTGGTAGAGGATACTCTAAACCTAAGAGACAAAGGGGTGTTGGACATCAATTTAGAGGAGATGGGATAATTGATACTCTCATGGGTATTGGTTCAACTATTCTTAAACATAAAGATCTAATTGGTTCAACTGCTTCTGCTGTGGGAAATGTAGCAGGTGCTGTAAAGAGTATAAAAGATGCTCAGAAGGAATCTCATAAATTACAAGCAATAAAAGAAATTAAGAAAAGCAAAACTCAGTTGTCCCCCAAGAACGACAGAAAATAATTCAAATACTTGGATCAGGGTTTCAAAAGTTTTAACATCTTTTTTCCTAAATAAATACAAGTATGGAAGCAATTGATAGTATCTATGATTTGGATGATACTATTATTATCTCAAACTCCACTAAAAAGAAGATTACTTCAAGGTAAATGCAATAACTGGAACAGACTGGAATACGAATGGTACAAAAAGTTTTGAAATAAATAATCAACAAACCTATTTGAATCTCTCCGAGAGTTTCTTGTTGTGTAAATTTAAATTCACTAAAGCTGGGAATAACACAAACGCTACACTTGTAAATGATTTCTTCTGGAAAATGTTTGATACTGTGCGTTTGTATATTGGAACACAAGAAGTTGAAGCGGTTGATTATGTCTCTGCTGTATCTGAAATGATAAAATTTACACTCTTCATTCAGTGATAGAATGGGAAAGGGGTCTGTCGAAGGTTTTATTCCTGATATGTCAACGGGAACAAACACAGACCCTGGATATATTCAAAGGAAAGGAGCGTATAATGATGATACAAAAACAGAAAATAGTTTTACTGTGGCGGTTCCTCTTAAAGGTATATTTGGATTTTGTGATCATGATAAAGTTCTGTATGGTCTTAAAATTAGATTTCAACTCCAAAGGAATGATAATGAAAATCGATTGCTTTTTGGTGTTGCTAGTGCTTTGGTGATCAGAATAAATTTGTAATTGAGGAAATGAGTTGGTAAAATCAGTGAATATACTCCTAATCTTAAAACAGAAGAGATGTTGAATCGAAGACTTAACTCAAAGAAACCACTGTGTATCACACCTCAAAAGAAGATGTCAACACGTTAAACTCAATCAAACTACTTACACGTGGAATTTGGGTGTTCTGGAAGGAAAGCCACGATATCTGTGGATCATTTTTAAAAAGCCAGATGGTGATACTGCGACTGATAAGAATAATGCATTGAGTGATAATGCTAAGGTGAAACAACTTCGCGTTTCTCTAGATGGAACATTTTATCCACGAGATAGATTGGAAATTAATTGGGAAAAAAATGATTTTGCTGAAGCATACAAGTCTTACCAAAAGGTGTGTGAAAGTAATGGAAATAAAGAACCTATTTTGGATATGACAGCATTTAAAAGTTTGTATACAATCTATGCGTTTGACCTGAGCGCGCAAAAGGAAACTATAAAGTCTAATCGAGTGGATACTTCCCTATACATTGAAAGAGGAGAGAGTGAAGAAGTTGATACATATTGTTTGCTTTTGGAAGAAACAGAATTGCAGATTAATACAGATAATGGTGTGATGATTAGTCTCACATAATTTTTTGTAAAATAAATGAGTGGCAAAGTACCAACTGGGGTATATGTTAATCAAATCAATCTTCATAAACTATCATCTTGTGTTCAAAATCAAAAGCCTTGTACGATTAACGTTAATACAATTCAGAGAAAAGGAGCAGTAAGAATTGATGTTTTGCTCACAAGAGAACAGGTTAAAATCTTGAATGACACTGGCTCACTTAAAATTAAAATGACAAAACCAATGTTGAAAAAATATTCAATAAGAGAGACGAGTGGAGGATTTCTCCCATTTCTAATTCCTTTATTTGCTGGTTTAAGTGCGGTTGGAGCATTGACGGATGGTATTTCAACAGCGGTGAAAACTGCGAACGAAAGGAAGGCTCAACTCCAGGCTCAAAAAGAATTGGAAAGACATAACAAAGAGTTGGAGGAACAAATTAGTGGAAGTGGTGTAATTGTAGATTTTGCTGAAAAACTTGAAGGTCTGCCTGATAAAGCGAGATTGTTAGTTGGAGATATGCTTTCTTCTATTGCACAAGCAGGTGTAAAATTAACGAAAAGAGGTAATGGATTATATCTTTCTAATAAATAAATGAGCATTGATGAGTGGTTGGAAAAATTTGGAAAGAATACAACATCAAATTTACAACTTGTCAAATATTGTAAGAAATTAAAAATTCATAATGTGGTTATTTGTATGAGAGATGAATTAACAAATGTGCCAAAACATACAAAGAATATTATTATGAACTTAGAAGATAATAATGGGAACGGTTCTCATTGGGTTTGTATTTTTAATAGTCAAGACAAATATTATTTTGATAGTTTTGGTCTTCCACCACCTGTTGAAGTCATAAAATTCTTACAGAATGGTGTTTATCAAACATTTCAAGTCCAAGAATTAAATTCCAAGTGTTGTGGTCAATTATGTCTATATATGTTATTTCAACTCAACAAAAATAAAAAATGTTATGATATTATTTTTAATCTAATATAAATGACTTATGTTGGTAAAGATGGTTCTATCTTTGGTGTATCTCAAGAACTGGATATTGATTTATCAAATTATTACACAAAGGCACAGGCTGAACGACATAAATATAATATAACCAAAAATATTAACATGAAAAATGCTTTTAAATTAAAAAATTATCCAAGCCCGACTGACGCGAATGACTTGGTGAGATTAAGCAATTTAACACAATATATATCCTTAAATAAAACGGCTGTGTATTCCAAAGATACAGAAGTGTTGATATTATCTCCAGGTCATACAGAATTCACAGTTAGAATTAAAATAAATTTTTATAAAGAAGGGCGTATCGTTTGTATGAGAATAGAACAATGGGGGTATGATATGAATGATTTAGGGTATAATTGGTCATTTAAAATTAACCTCGAAGACCTGGAACAATTAAATCAGTCTCGTGAGGAAGAATATTATCCACTTGGTATCGAGAATGAGTTTTGTGGGTCCACGATTAGTAAACAACAAATAAAAGAATTTAATAAGGGTAAATATAATAATGGTTTTGCCCTTGTTTATCTCATGAAAACAGAAAAAACAGGATTATATATAATAAGTAAGGAAATACAAAATGATTTAACTATGGGAAGATGGGGAGGTGTTTCGTGTCATAATATTATTCTAACATATATTTCTAATACATAAATGACAGCAAGAAGGCTTCAAGAAAATTATCATTTCTGTGTCCAAGCATACCTTCAAGAAAAGGGTATTCGGTATTTTAATAAATATGTTCTACAACATAAGAATGAGGTATTTTCAATAAAAGATTGGCATTATGCTGATGTTGATAAACCGACAACTTTAGATTTAATTACAATGTTAAATAATGAAAAAATTATAAAGTTAAGAAAAGGTAAGGCTCTTTTAGAAATTCAAAAGAAATTTTATTGGTTTCCTGTTGTAAAAAATTATTTTCGATGCAGGAATAACAAGAAATCCTGATGAAAATATGTATAATATTCTATGGGGTGTAAGTGATTCAAGGATAGTAAGGGATGAGGAAGGAGTTGAAGAAGAGAGTGAAGAGGAGGAAAAGGAGAAGAGAGAGAGGGAGGAGAGGGAGAAGAAAGAGGAGGAAAAGAAGAAGAGAAAGAAGAGGAAGAGGGAGGAGAGAGAGAGAGAGAGAGAGAGAGAGAGAGAGGGAGGAGAGGGAGGAAAGAGAGAAGAGAGAGAGGGAGGAGAGGGAGGAAAGAGCGAGACAAAATAAATATCAAAATATGGAAACCAGTGAGATTCAAAAAAGATTGGTGGTATTACAGAAAATAACTCAACCCACCGAGGAGGAAAACAAAGAATTGACAAGTCTATTTGCAATACTTTCGACAAGACTATTGTCATCGACAAGCTATTCATTTTAATTCAAGTTTTTTCTTAAATAAATGGAGGAGAGAGTGAAGGCATTTCTAAGGATTCTTTATGTTTTAAAAATTAAGATGCAAATGTGCATGTTGGAAACTAAAAAGGTTTTTGCACTCTGCAGGAATTTTTCACATAAATAAATGAGTTATTGTCTCAAATGTAAAAAGAAAACTAATACTAAAAATATTTCATATATTAAAAGTAAAAATAACAGGGTTATACAAAAAGGTATATGTTCGGTGTGTGGTTCAAAAAAAAATCAATTTATCTCCAAACACAAACTCGGAGGAGATATACAAAAGTTTTTATCAGGAAGTAAATTTACAACTACTGGAATACCAGGGGAATTACATCTTCCAGGGTATTCTTTCTGTGGTCCAGGTACAAATTTGGATAAAAGATTAGATGAGGCAGACAATCCTAAATCCTGGAGTCAGCCTATCAATAGAGTTGATGAAGTGTGCATGAGACACGATATTGATTATGGGAATACCACAACGTTGGAAGAAAAGCATGAAGCCGATAGAGAAATGTTGCATAATTTGTCTCTGATACAAAATCCAACCTTGAGAGAAAAAGTTGATCGGTTCATTGTGAAGAAGATGATCAGTGCTAAATTGAAACTTGGGCTTGGAAATTCAAAAAACTTATAGGCTCTAATGATGCCATTAAGACTGAAGAGCAATTAGCTGATGAATTACATAAACCAATATTCACAAAGTTTCAGAGAAGGAAAGTTTATTCCAAGGAAGTAGATTATATATGGTCTGCTGATTTGATTGAACTCAATAATGATAAGGGGTACAAGTATGCTTTAACCGTTATTGATTTGAGGAGTAGATATGCATGGGTTGTCCCTTTAAAAAACAAAACAGGTAATACTCTTATGTTAGCTTTTCAACAGATATTTAATAAAAGTAAGAGAAAACCTAAAAAATTGTGGACTGATGAGGGTAGAGAGTTTTATAACAAGACATTTATGAATTTTCTAAAAAATAACAGTATTACATTATACAGTACCTTTAATGAAGGGAAGGCAGTTGTTGTTGAACGTTTTAATCGTACCTTAAAAGAGAGACTATATAAAAAATTCACACAACTCGGTTCACAACAATGGTCATCTTTTATTCAGGATATTGTGGATAAGTATAATGACACGATTCACACGGCAACAAATATGAAACCATCAGAAACATTTACAAAATTAAAATATGAAAAAGAGATTAATGTCAGAAAACCTAAGTTCAAAGTTGGTGATATCGTAAGAATATATAGGTGGAAATCTCATTTTGAAAAGGGTTTTACTGAACGATGGATAAAAGAACTTTTTTAAATTGTTGATGTAATAGATACGGTTCCTTGGACTTGTAAAATATATGATTTGGAAGCGGAAGAGATTTTAGGTTCATTTTATTCACAGGAATTACAAAAGACAAAGATAAATTGAAATTTTTTGACTCCGCCCCTTTTTAACTCCACCCACACAAACCCCGCCCACACAATCCCCGCCCACACAAACCCCACACAAACCCCACCACACACAAACCCCTCACAAGCTCCAATAAATTGAAATTTTTTGACTCCGCCCCTTTTTGACTCCACCCACACAAGCCCCGCCCACACAAACCCCACCACACACAAACCCCACACAAGCTCCACACAAGCTCCACAAGCTCCACACAAGCTCCACACACACACAAGCTCCACCCATATTCATCATATTCACATAATTAGTGATTAGTTAATTAGTTCCCCACACACAACATGTTTATTTAATTAAAAAATTATCCACCCATCCACACAAGCTCCACTCATCCACCCATCTCTCCACCCATCTCTCCACCCATCCATTGATCCACACAAACCTCATCCACATTCGCCCCTCCCACATAAGCTCCACCCACATAAACCCCTGCCCACATAAACCCTGCCCACATAAACCCTTCCCACATAAGCCCTGTCTACACAAGCTCCACACAAAAACTCCACACACATAAACCCTGTCCACATAAACCCCTCCCACACAAGCTCCACCCACATAAACCCCGCCCACACAAGCCCCACCCACACAAGCCCCACACACACACACCCCGCCCACACAAGCCCCACCGAAGCCCCGCCCACACAAGCCCCTCCCACACAAGCCCCACCCCCCTCATCCCCCCTGTGCGCCCCCCCACCTTTGACCCACCACCTCCCTCATCCCACCCCCATCCTTCCCCACACACACACATGGGGAGGGGAGGGATGGGATGAGGGGGTGATGGGTCATTGGGGGGGCGCACCTACCCTCCCTTCATGTCTTGATTCTTTTTTTGTAATTCAGAATCAAGTAATTGTATACAAAACAAATATAATTTATTAATATTGAAAATATTAAATATTCATTTGCGAGAATGTATAATCTTTCCCAGCAATCTTCTCCAGATGTCTTGTGATTTCGAAACTCAGACACCATATTCTGTTTTGAAACAAAAAGTGGATAATAATTACATGGTAATATGAGTAAGCCTCATTGACCACTGAATTAACACACCAGGAGCCTGTCATCCTTTCAAGGTCAATAAAATGAATTCCAGTGTACTGACAAAACCACATCCAAACTAATGATGCAACCAACATTAGACGACATTCTAAAGAGAGAGTGATATTAATAATAATTCAGAAACATTTACCTCCAGAAAATCATGTGTTGTACAAGATTGCTTCAACAGCTGATGTTGTGTGATAGTGCTGAAAAAAAAAAAATAATAAGTCAAGGGTATAGATGAAGAGACAGACAGAGAGAGATACAAACAGACAGGGAAAGCAACACACACACACACACACACACACACACACACACACACACACACACACACACACACACACACACACACACACACACACACACACACACACACACACACACACACACACATACACACACATAGACACACACACGTGTCTCACCATTGGTTTAATTCATTCGAGATCAGAGACCAGTCATTATAAATCATTGATCTCTTCAATAAGAGCAGAGAGAGGTAGGTAGAAAGACACACACACGTGTCTCACCATTGGTTTAATTCCTTCGAGATGAGAGGACGTGATAAGACTTCGTACCACTCATTATAAATGTCTTTCAATTCTCTTCTAAAATCATTGATCTCTTCAATAAGAGTATTAATTTCATGCACCTCGTCGTAATATGAAAACTCAATTTCTCCCAACGACCTGCCAGGAAAAAAAAAATATATATATATATATATATCAGAATTATCATGATTTAATTAATAATCATTTGCTTCATCGTTCAAAGAGAAAACCATACACAAACTTACCAACTCTGTAGTGAGCTGTTGTCTTCATCAGAAGAGAGTGAGTCCATGTCTCAGTTGTAAAAAT
>NW_028222227.1:30000-55000 GCF_056783735.1 Eptatretus burgeri
GGGGAAGACCCAGAACTTCTGTCGGTCATCTCTGATAGTGGTGAAGTAGTGCAGCAGATAATCATGACAATTGTGCAAATTATGACGAAAGCATGAAATTTTTATCAGTGTTAGTACACACCATAAGATTCATTTTCAGATCGGGATTAAGTCAGATTTGACCTCTGAGGATAGTGAGAGGTCAATGACCTCAATTACATTGAAACTGTCATTTTTTTTCACGATTCTGGTGCAGTTTTTCTGTTTTGGGAATCATTAAAAAGGTATGTTGCCATGTGTTGGTCCCTTTATCTTTTGGAGAGCCTTTATTCATAATCACAGGATGTAACCATGACTGAACAAGTGCTTTAAATGAGGTCAGTGACCTCAGAAAACAAATTTATTGAAATACACATTTCGGTTATTGTGGTGTCCAGAACAGCTTGCATGAAATCGTGTTGTAAGATCATCTGTGCAACCTTAATTTTCAATGTGCACTGAACATAGTCTATAAGGTTAAAGTACAGTGAGGTCAGTTAACTCAGACACATGTATAGTACATACCGGTACATGTACTACACACACATTATCCATTTCGACGCATAAATATAAAGGTGTCTGATTGCACCGAACAGTCTCCCGAACATGCACATAATGCAGTGCACTTGAGTGCAGCCTTGGTGCACTTGCAGCGGCCGATACATCCCTTCTTGCAGTCGCCGTGGATCAGTTCGTGGCAAGATTTTGATGCCTCTGGCAGTGTCGTCCAAAGAGGCTGCCACCCAGAGGCCTCCTTTGTCCAGCCCCAGTCAGATGGGATTGGTAACTCTGGATTCAGAACCAGAGTTTGGTTCCAGCAGTTGCCCTGGAGTGATGCACGCTTGATGTGCTGCTGGAGTGCTGCCTGCGTTGGGGGAATGTTTTCTAGAGCCCTAGACTTGTGTGCGAAGAGCTGTTTCCTCGCATCGTTCCCTTCCATGGTGTCCCTGGTGCGGTCATACATCAGCACAACGAAGCGCTCCAGCAGTGACATTGACTCCTCACTGACATCACTTGGCATGCCGAAGAGTTCTTCAAAGGCATCAGTCACCTGTGGGAACACTTTCCAAATCTCCCAGGCAGTCTTCTTCCCTCTGCCAGCGAAAGAAGACACAGTGTCGCACCCTGTGAGGGCATGGAAGATGGGGAGAGTAGCACATTGTCTTGGGTTCATGGTGGCAGCCAGTTGGTGAACAGCTATGCACCAGAAGCTGGATCCAGCACCAAGAGCTATCCACAGCTCGTCAGGATTGATGTTGTTGAATGAAGCCACAGCCAGCACCACGACATCAGTATCCACAGTGCATATGGCCACCTTCCTGATCCCCTTCTGCACAGCATCTGCCGCATGTAGAAGCAGGCGAGTGTCCGCCTCCTCGTGTGAACATGGGACGAGGCTGGTCAAGTCGGACTCGGCAGGAGAGCACAGGACCTCAGTTCCACATGTTGCATATATTTCCTTGCCATCTGCTATTGGAAGACGAATGGCCTCTCGTGACAGGAAACCAAAGAGCTCAGTCTTGTTTTGATCCACACAAAGGAAGTCCTTCCAGTTATGAGGCACGACGATAGAGGGAGCCACTCTCTTCCTGACGCCCTTGCCCCTCTTCTGTCTGGTCGTGCCTTTTAGGCTGTCAGGTAGATATACATCCCAGATGAGGTCGAGTCTGTTGACCTTTTCGAGTTGAGTGGAGATGTAAGGTGCAAAGACTGTGTTCACATACACTTCAAAGGTCTTTGCCTTTACAGGATTGAGGTCTTGAAAGGTCTTACAGGATTGAGCATTTGAACAATAGCTGCTCCGTCAAGGATTGTGGCATCAACCCCAGGTGCGCTTGTGGTTTTGGGTTGGTTTGATTTCAGGCAGTGTAGTTGATCTGCTTTGACTCCAAGGCGCAGTTTTCATCCTGTTGATAATGCTGGTGGGGCTGCCTGGTTCTCGTGGCAGAAGAACTGGTGCAGATCCCCATCACGTGATTGGCAGGCAATATACAGCCTCGAGAAGAGACTACAGTTACTCTTCACTGCGGCGAGTTGGATCTGCTGCTTTAACTGTGTCTTGGTCTGTGGCCGACTGAAGAGTGGCAACTTGTTCTTGGGCAGTGTTTCTGTAACTGGCTTCGTGCATAGTTCCAGTCTTTCTTCAACAAACTTTGTGTACTGCTCCTCACCAAGGGACTCAATCTTCCTCACCATTTCTGCCACTGGGGGTGTCCATGATGTCTCTCGTGTCAAGGACCAGTAGATCTTGAGTGTTCTCGAGGAAGGGATTCCCCATCTCTTCAAACACTGCTATGAGTGCTCTGACATCCTTCATAAAGGCTGCTTGCACTCCAGGTTTCTGGTCATTGTGAAGATGCCCAGTGTCGTGAGCACCGCCATGTCCTCTTGTCGCCTGCTCTTCAAACTCTGCAGTGATCCTGGCTATTTCTGGCCCTGCCACCATCCAGCGTCTGAGTGCCCCAGGGTTTCCTGCCAGTCCAATAGCTCCACCAGACCCTTTGACCACAGCGTTGTTCTGTTCATGACATTGGTCAATTGCCATGGCAGAGAACTTGTTGCTGGTCTTGTGTACCACAAACTTCCCAGACTTGAATTCTGCCAGGACATCTTGGTGTTTGTCATCAATATTTCATTCATTGGCATCAATATTTGAAATGTTGAGGTAATTGACCTCTCACTGTCCTCAGAGGTCAAAGCTCGACATCTGAAAAAAACTACCAACACTGTGTGGAATATGTAGACATTTTTATTGGAACACAAATGCCTGGTTTGTACATGATAAACATGTTTACCATTAACCAATGACACCAAACATCAATATTTTGATACATTGAGGTCATTGACCTCTCACGGTCCTCAGAGGTCAAATCTGCCTTACCTCCCGATCTGAAAATGAAGCTAATGGCATGTACTAACACTGGTAGAAATTTCATGCTTTCGTCATAATTTGCACAATTCTTATGATATGAGAGATTATCAGCTGTACTATAGGGATTTCATGTCCCTGATATACACAGGAATCCAGCGAGCGTAATTTGGGTGGTCCAAGGCAAAGAGCCAGGGGTCAATGTCTCAAGTACAGCAATGAAGAGTGAGAAAGTTTCTCTCACCATGAGAACGAACAAAGATGAGGACCAGGATTTCTAATCGCAGAATTATGTCCCAGTACTCAAAGGTGGGATTCTTTGCACACATTTCTTTCTTCCAGTCATTGAAGGCTGCTTCATCATGAGGACCGAGCTTCTCGAGGCATGCATCCTGCTGCAGTTTGGCAAGGGAAAGTGCGCTGATCTGATGGGCATGCCTCGTCCTTGTCAAGTGAGTTACATGAACAATGTATGGATCTCGGAAAGTTTGAATATGCGAGTTCCGTCTTCAATTCTGCTTTCTATATTAGAAACCAGCTCTGCAAACACTCGGACCTGCATCATTTTCTGATCAATAGTGGATGTGGTATTGTCTTCCTGCTTTTCTCTTTCCATACTTTTATAGCGATTCTTGAAAGCTGTTAGACATTTATTGTGATACTTAGCTTCAATAGCTACTAAATCACCTCCTGCAATTCTTGCTCGCAAGTCTTTGTCTTTCAATGCTGTGGCCATATCTCTGAGTGTCATTTCCAGTCCTAAAGTAGAACAGTTGTGCAACTTGCCTTGAGTTTTTCTCCAGAAGATGCAGTCTTTCATAGTTGAAGATGACTCATTTGTTTGGCGTTTAGACTTTCTTTCATCCTGTTCAGTACTTTTTCGCTTTTGTCTATCTCTTGCTCTTTCAAGCTTTGAGCAAGCAAACTTCAGTTTACATGCTTTATGCCATTTTGCACAATTTTCAAGAAGTTCAGCAGCAGTGTCACATCCGCTGTAGGCTAACTCAACTGGAAGTGCTTGGAGTTCATAAAATCCCTCCACATTCTGCAGGAAATCATCATATGAAGCTGGTCCTTCTCCATCTGACCTTTCAGCAGGACACTTTAAATCACCATCTTTCAAACCACATATTATGCACTTTTCCCAATCCATTCTGCTTGGGATCGATATTCGTCTTCCTGAAAAGAGACCAAGACAAGCACATATATTATGTTTAAGCAATTACAGACAGAGTGGAAAAATAAAAAGCCAGGGTGAGGCAAACTTGTTAATTCCTCCTCAATTATAAACCTGCGATCGGATCTACTCGGGGCAAATTTGGCCTCATGGCAAAAAACATTGACCTTTGGGGAAAATTTGACCATTTTGGAGAGAAAAGTGACATTTATTGGGGGCGTGGGAACGTAACAAGAATAAAAACATGCTTGACTGATTCTCATCCTACATTTAACAACTGCTGCACTACTGCAGCAATGTGAAAACCTTCCAGATTAACAAAAACCTATGTTATATGTGGTATTAATACAGTATTACAACATGTGACCTTTGACCTCTGACCTCGGCACCCCAGACCGGGCACCCCCCTCTAGAATGTTCCTATGGGACCTGTATAGTAAGTGTGCAAAATGTGGCGCTTTAATCCAGTTTGTCATGATCTTGCAAAAATTGGCGCTAAGCAACCGGACTATGACATATAGCGTTGTGTATGATCCACCGGTCTACCACCACCTTCCTCTTTCCCGAGCAGCCCCGCCCCGCACTCACCCTCACAGCCCCCCTCCGCGCGCTCTCTGACGTCACCAAGCCGCACTGTAAAGAGTCCGCCCCTCCCACCCCCGCACGCTCTCTGACTTCACCAACGTTCACAAAGGAGTGTGACATATCACTCAGAGACAGCAACGACCTTTTAGAGCCTTTCCCTATCATCAACGGTGTCAAGCAGGGCTGTGTTCTTGCACCTACCCTTTTCTCCATCTTCTTCAGCAGCAGGCCACAGAAGATCTTGATGATGAAGACGGCGTCTACATCCGATATCACACTGACGGCAGCTTGTTCAACCTGAGGCGACTTCAGACCCACACGAAGACCATGGAGCAACTGATCCGAGAGCTTTTGTTTACCGATGATGCTGCCCTTGTTGCTCACACTGAGACAGCCCTGCAGCGTTTAACATCCTGCTTCGCAGAGGCTGCGCAGCTCTTCGGACTTGAAGTCAGCCTGAAGAACACACAAGTCTTGCATCAACCCTCACTCCAGGAAGAGTACCACCCTCCTCACATCTCCATTGGCCAGTCGGAGCTGAAGACAGTCCACCAGTTCTGCTACCTGGGGTGCACCATATCTTCAGATGCCAAGATCGACAAGGAAATCGACAACAGACTGGCGAAAGCAAGCAGTGCATTTGGAAGACTCGACAAGCGAGTGTGGAACAATCGGCATCTGAAGAAGGGCACAAAGATCAACGTGTACCATGTAATCCGGACTGACCACACTCCTGTACGGTGCCGAGTCATGGGTTACCTACCGTCGTCACCTACGACTCCTCGAGCGTTTCCACCAGCGCTGTCTTCGCTCCATCCTCAACATTCACTGGAGTGACTTCGTCACCAACATTGTAGTTCTTGAACGAGCGGAGGTTTATAGCATGGAGGTCATGTTGCTGAAAACTCAGCAATGCTGGGCAGGGCGCGTTTCCAGAATGGAGGATCACCGCCTGCCCAAGGTCGTGCTGTATGGAGAGCTGCCCTCTGGCCACCGTGACGTAGGCGCTCCAAAGAAACGCTGCAAAGACTCCCTGAAGAAGTCCCTCAGCGTCTGCCAAATTGACCACCGCCAGTGGTCAACCCTCGCTGCCGATCAAGATGAATGGAGACGCTCAGTCTGCCAGGCAGTCTCCTCCTTCGAGTGCTGCCGCAGAGCCAGCCTTGAAGAGATAAGAAGAAGGAGAAAGAACCGGGATGCCTCGGCAACCATTCCTGACCAAACCTTTGTCTGCAGCCGCTGTGGTCGGATTTGTCTGTCCCGTATCGGACTCACCAGCCACCAGCGAGCCTGCAGCCGACGTGGATCCCATCCTTCTTGATCTTCGCCCACGAAGCAAAGCCAGAAGAGAAGACACATCGATGTGAAATTCATTTTGAGGGATCTTTTTCACACACTGATGAGACTTGTCCATCAAAGGAGTTTGTTTTGTTGTCTCGAGGAATTTTAAACAATCTCCATTCGAGATGTAACGAGTTCTTCACATGATGAGGCCTGAGCAGTCTTCGCGGTTTCATGACTCTCGCCTCTTGGTATGTTTATTTATCTTGTTATGAAACGGTGCAGGGATTGTCGGTTTGTCAATTCCTTCTCTCCCAATTTAGGGTATTCCGGGGCTGAAAGGTGACCAGGGTCCTCCAGGTGCACCAGGTCTAGCTGTAAGCACCAACACTGTGAACACATTCCTTGTAAACAGTTTGTTGACATGTCACTCCATTGTGTTTTATCGACGTTATACAGTATACCAAACGTAGTTTGTAAATATATTCCGAAGTTTCTTGAGTAGACACTTGGTGTGTATGTGGGTTTCCCACGTATGATGCACGCATTCTTTGTGCGCCCACGTCTGGTGTGCAGAAGGTGTTTGTAGGTACATGTGTAGTATATCCTTGGTATTTATGTGAAAAGTGCACTCAATGCAGTGTGTACGTGTTCTTCATGAAGTTTGGTAAAAGTTTGAACTCCAAACTCAAAGCCATTACTCTTTGTCATAATGAAACCGCTCCCTGTCCGACAGTCGTGTTCATGGATTTTTCAATCCTATAGTTTGAAGTTGCTTTTTTTTTTTTTTTTGTAAGGATTCGGATGAACTTTTTTTTTTAAACCGAGAGTTGTTGTGTTGTGTTGCCTTTTCCCCATTCATCCCAAACACATACCCACTAAACTGACTGTCATCCCTCGTTGTGAACAGCAGGCCGCTCTTTGCTTCTTTCAGATCCTCAATGGAAATTGTTTGTTTTTATTTATCTTCACATTCTCCTCTTCCATTTGTTGATTTTGCTTGCAATTTGAAAATGTCATTTAATGGTGGCTCCACCTGGGGCTGACTAAACAAAGTCATTGTGGCATGTTTGGTAAGTACAGTGGGTTTGTTGTCATTGTCATAAATGTTTATTTAGCTCGAGAGTTTGGATTCATGGCATGGCTTCTTTGGAATTTTTTTGTTACAAAGGAAACCGAGTTAATCATGTGATGTCCATATTCCACAAATTATTTTAACCGTTGATCTTCCGTCATCAGGGCTCACCGGGCGAGAGAGGCCCAGCCGGTCCTGTGGGAATAATTGGCCTTCGAGGTCGACCGGAAACAGCGGGGCCTGCAGGACCTCCTGGAGACAAGGGGGCACCGGTGAGTTTGATTGTTGGTTTCACAACTATCATATCATATGTGTTGATATAGTCAGCCTGTCATCCTTCTGAGGTCGGAAAATGAGTGCAAACTTATTGGGGGTAATAAGCCATTCAAGTAACATGCCTCGGAGTGGCGACCCCTCAGCCAAAGGAAACTGCCTCGACAGCCTCATGTGCCTCACGGCATGAAAGGAATGGTTGTTGTTGTGTGCAGACTCACTCACTGTCTCTCTCTCTCTCTCTCTCTCTCTCTCTCTCTCTCTCTCTCTCTCTCTCTCTCTCTCTCTCTCTCTCTCTCTCTCTCTCTCTCTCTCTCTCTCTCTCTCTCTCTCTCTCTCTCTCTCTCTCTCTCTCTCTCTCTCTCTCTCTCTCTCTCTCTCTCTCTCTCTCTCTCTCTCTCTCTCTCTCTCTCTCTCTCTCTCTCTCTCTCTCTCTCTCTCTCTCTCTCTCTCTCTCTCTCTCTCTCTCTCTCTCTCTCTCACACACACACGCACACACACACACACACACACACACACACACACACACACACACACACACACACACACACACACCCTACACATCCACACACACATACATATACATACAAACACATATAAACACACAAGCACAGATATATTATGTTCTGGTAAGTGCGGTACTTACAAAAGCTATTTAATTGGAAGATATAACCTTAAATTATCAAATTGACTGATTTCCCAACTGCCCGAATCATCACCTGGGCACCGTTTATCATCGAGGTTTCGATCCTTTCAGCCCAGCACCTTTCCGATCGGCGGGTCCACAACCCCGGTCACAGGTCCACCTCAAAGTTGTGTCCAGACAGTAAGTAAACACAGAAATGCAATGTCCTGATTCAAACTTATTACTTGCAAAATCGAAGATTTTTCATGTATATTGGTCAGTCAATTTTGTTATTCTGTCTGTTTGTCTGTTTGTTTGTCTGTTTATTGCCCACAGGTCACAATTTCAAACCGATCTTAACAAAACTTCGCCACATGGGAGAGCTGTCATAAACAAGAACCCGATTGCTTTGAGGTCAAAGGGTGAACATAGGCCAAAGGTCAACAACTTAGGTGAGATTTCTAAAATCCTCAATTTTTATCCGATTGACTTAAATTTGAAGATGATTTATATTTCCGGTCACGGAATTCAACGAGCCAATTATTTTTGAGGTCAACATCGGACAAAAGGACAATATAGGCCGGATTTCTGAAATTGTCAATTTTCATCCGATTGACTTGAAATTTGAAGAGGAGTTCCATATTTGGTCATTGATTCCAACCATCAATTACTTTTTTTTAGGTCAAACTTGTTTTATGGATTTTGCAAGTATCGTGCTCTGCACAACGTCTTCTTCTTGTTTCATGATTAGTTTTATTTAAAGTATTACTGCGAATGAATAACTTCAATCACACATCACTTCATATGATAATATTAAGCGATAAACACTTTACCTTGTGGACATATCCATAACACAGCACCTCCATCGAACCATAAACACATAATCTCAACCAAGTATTCAAACTATTATGAATGATTTTAATGCATATGTATAACGTAGTTTATAAATAATATTTATTGGTTGTATTTATTGAAATCTAAATATAACACCTTTATTCTTTAACACTTTATATATACACACGCACACACACACACACACACACACACACACACACACACACACACACACACACACACACACACACACACACACACACACACACACACACACACACACACACACACACACAAACACACACATACACAATTAATTATATTAATTGAAGAATTTACCTCACTAAAATAATGAATTAATTATGATAACATCAAATGCAATAGGAACTTGTTTCCATGAAAACGAACGACACTTAAAAGGTGATGATGGAGTCCAAAGCCATTCTCACAAGACCTGATCAAACAATCAGACAAATATCCTTTGTTTAACATGATGGAAAAACCTTCTCAGCACGTTCCACAAAATTATCCTTTACTGAACAAATTCTTTAAAAACCAAGTCGCTGAGATGAAAAGACATTGTAACACATTTTAATTGGTACATTGACACCTGGAAAGGTGTACAAGACGACACGGAAACAGAAATTATCAACTTTATGATATACACTTGTACCAAAACCATTCTGTCCAACTCTAACCAACACATCCAGATATGCAGCAACTGTACAATCATTACCACGACTGTTTGTAATCAGGCGATCTGGATAAACCTTGTGAAGAAACCTATCAAAATCATAATCGTTAACCACACAAATAACATCTATATAACGACATGTATGAGAGAGCATCTGAGCTCATCCTCATTTTTTCTCCTTCATCAGTTTCTGTATGAATGAAAATTCACAGAAAATAAGAAAAATGTCCGCTCGTTGGAGGCTGCAATTCCCACCCATGGGAATGTACCCTGAACCTGTTGAAATATGATCCCACAAATAGAGACAAAATCATGAAACGAAATAAAATTAACAGCATCCCAGAAGGCGTTCGTCGGGTTAAGGAAATCCCACGAAGCTTGGAATCTTGTACAATTTTGTGTGGAGCTGAGACACAAAACTCGAAATCTTTTATCACTAATTATGGGAGGGGGTTAGGTGGTTACTGGTTAGTCATCATTAATTAAAGTGGTTTGGTCATCTGGTGAGGAGAGAGTGAGGACGCGGTGAGGCGAGTCATGGTGACGGAACTGCCAGGAAGAAGAAGAGGAGGGATGTAACCGGATGGAAGGATGTGGTGGCGAGAGATTTAGGAGTCGTGGAATTGGAAGAAGAATGGTCAACTGACAGGAGGACATGGAGAAGGGTGGTCAAGTGGTTTTGTGTCACTTTGAACCGGAGACAAGGGCTATTATTAATCAGTTTGCAGTCAGTCAAATTTCTATATGCATCTTTAAATTCGAAGCAAGGGTTGGGTGGATACTCCAGAAGTATACACACTTCCTCCAAGCTGTTTAGCCCCTGATCTCGACCCTGAGATAAACTATCATCCTTGTGTTTCACAAGCAGAGTGATTCATCAATGAGTGCACTGTCCCTCCCTTGATGTTAAACTGGGCATCCCATCCACTACAATTAGTTGTTGATGCTAAAGATTCCACATTGTCTTTGATGAATAATGGACAAGTCATCTCCAGCACCCTGAACAATTTCAAAATTCCTGCACAACTCACCGAAATTTAAATGTCAGGCATTGTCAGTCAGTTGGAGGACTTTTAAAACATTCCCCAGCTGATTCCACAAAAATGGGGTAATTATAATAATTATTATCCAATTATAATTGGAGCTGTAGTAGTAGTAGTCATCGTCGTAGTAGTCGTGGTGGTGGTGGGTATTTTTTTTTTCATTTTGAAGCAAAATTTCAAAGCATTTTTTTGTAGAGAGTTTCGAGGCTCGTGGTGGAGCGAAAACATTTCATGGGTCAGGTCATAACAGAAGGAAGGGAGGGGGAAACACACGAACAGCAGGGCCGAGGGATGAAATGGAGGGAGACTTGGTAAAATAAGGGATGAAGGGAAGAATGATGTCTTGGAGAGGACACAGAGGGTGAGCAAGATGGACACAACCACAAACTCTCAGGAAGGAAAAATTGGAATAGAAAGAGATTGGTTTGGAGGGAGGAGGTTAATGGGGGTTGATCTGAGATGGTGATAAACAGCTGCCTTGAAGCCCTGAAGGGGAGAATGAGATTGAAGAGACCGGGGAAGTTGGACACTTTATCAAAACAGAACAGGAAGGGAAAGTAAGAATGATGAAAATGTAATTGTAAAAAGATGAAATGTTACAAGAGATTTTAATATTGTATTTATATTCGGTGTGATACAAGCAAAACATGTATCGAAACATCCCTCAATGAATCAACAAATATACAATTTTTACACATATTGTTCCTATAAACACCTCATTCTTATAGAATCCTGAATTTCAAAATTGTGGTTAAGAAAAAGAGATTTGTTTTTGAGATTTGCGGGAAGCAGTTTGGTGAAGGTAAAGGAAATGATTTTGGGGTTGTCTGGCTCGAGGGTGATTGTCAAATTTAATTTCCTGTTCAACCTGAGACATGTTACAAATCCCAAACGCTTGACTTCATTAAACATGTCTGTTCCCAAACTACAGGCCTCTCACAGGCCCTTCTCATCTCGGGTTCCAAATCGTCTTTGAGGTACACTGACAAACAGCTTGCTTGGATCATCACTTGTGAGCTTTCCATCATCATTATGGGGAAATTACATGTAATGAGATGGAGGTGAAGGGAGATGTTTGAAAAATGAAACAAAGAATTGTATAATCGGACAACTTCGCCCATCGAAGGAATAGCTGATTCTGCCCGACGTCATGCCATGCTTCAAATGACTTCTTACGTCATTGTGGGAATATGGACTTGAACAGTGACACACGAGGAAGGGTCCATATGGATTGGTGTATATCCCCAGACTGTGCGCCCTGTCCTTGACTTTCTCAATGAAAATTTTGAAGATCGCATAATTCTCAAGTTTCCAGACACAATTGTGGAATGTCATGGCCCAGAATCCAGATTAAATATGTGGGATTATTTTCGAAAGGGAATTTTGAAGATTTGATTCTTTCCACGAAAATCACAAACTCTCATGAGGCTGAAATGAATTGACGAGGACTCATGTTGTCGAATAGTAAACAGCACTTCGATCCTTTGGAGGAAGTATAAAGGCAAAACGATGGTCAACATTGAACTTGCTGTTCATCACAAATACCTCCTCAAACTCTCAGTTATATTTCTTGTTCATATTTGATTTCTACAAGATTATATTTAGACACGTTAAACCTGTTAAATTGCCCTTTGTAAATATGTCATCGTTTTATGGAGTTCCCTGGAATAATGAGGAAAAACAGGACAATACAGATTGCCATGTCTTTGTTAAAATCACAACCTGTCAAATGAATCCATGGGTTGTGATTTTTACAATGAAAACCAGACAAATAAAATGGGGTTTGAAAGCGTCCACAGGATATCACAACAGAACTCATGCACGTGCGCACGCACACACACACACACACACACACACACACACACACACACACACACACACACACACACACACACACACACACACACACACACACACACACACACACACACACACACACACACACACACACACCTGCAGACTTTAAACCTTCATGAGATTCACCCTTATTGAAATTGACCACTCCCCACCACCCAATCCTCATGGGCCATCTCTTATTAGTGTTTAAAACCATTAAATTGATCATACTTTGTGGTGCATCGTTTCATCATTTGCTGCTGTGATTGTTAATTCACTGATCTCGTGTTTCATCTCAACAAAAGAGCCATAAATACTTTCCTCATGTGCTGTTTTACCTGATGGTTTCTTCATCAATCTGGTTTTATTGTTTTGCTGCTGTTATATTTATTTATTATCTTGCCAAAACGAAGTTTTTGCAAGATATGTAAGTCAGCTTGTATGTTTTTTTTATTTTTATTTTTTTTGTTTGTCTGTAATCACGTATAAAAAATTCTGCAGAGCACAGTTATCATTGGAAATTTTTGTAACTTCGCATATCAGAGGCCTATAGCGGTCCCTTTCAGCACATAAAATTTTGAAGGTCAAAGGTCAAGGTCACTTTGTCGCAAATCAAGGGAGTCGACGAAACCCTTATTTTTTGAGTAATTTTAATGGAATCGTCTCCAAACTTTATGGGAATGTAGTATATGGTCTGGCGCTCAGCTGATTAGTTTTTGGTGGCGATTGGCCTTGACCTTCATGGTTAGCGCCTGAGGTCAAACATATTTGACCCCAAGGTCAAATTTTCAAGTTTTAGGAACCATATCGTGTAGTACCTCAAATTGAACACCTCGATGAGTGCTTTCTAGATATGTCAAGCTTGAGACATTATGACGTCAGTAGGGTGAATATACTGGTTCGAGCTCACTTTTCCCCATGTAAATGAATGGGGGATTTTCAGCGATTCCCTTTTTTTTTCCCTAAAAATAAACCCCCTTTTTATCTGTTTTTCCCTGCTGTGCAGGGGTTTGGCTTTTTGTGAGGCAATGTTTTATGGCCGGATGCCCTTCCTGGACGCCTCTTACAACACAGGGATATGGTACACCTATTCTAACCGGGGTATACACCGGCCCAGTATATTGGTACTCATTTCGCCGACCTCAGATGGATGACAGGCTGAGTCAACCCCTGGTGTTAATTCAGCAGCTGAGCGGGATTCGAACTCGGGACACTGGGATCCCAAGCCGCCACCCTAACCACTAAGCCAACACCAGGCTTTGTATATATATAACCAGGCTATCCCAAGGTATATTTATTTGTCTCCCCTTTTAACCTGGAGGTTGATCAGCTCACTCATTGAACCTATAAAGATTTGTTCATTCTCAAATTCCTTCAATAGTTTAATTTTCTTTGCACAATAATCCCCATCTAAAATATTGACAAACAAAACATTTGAATCTTTATATTTTTTAAGATACCCCTTTTGTGCCATAACGAAATGATAAACTTCTCTTAATGCTCTTGTTTGACCACCTCCTGAGCCACATATCATTTTGAGATTATAGTAAATTGTTTTTTCATTGTTCAATTGATAACCATCAAAGTTTTCAGTCCATTCAAGGATATTCATTTTTTTCTTTACATCCTCTAACTTACTAGTTTTTAAATTGATTCGCTTATTTGTTTTATTTACCTTTGTTTTAGTTATTTTTTCAATAATACTTATTTGATATTTTTCACATTCATTATGTTTTCCATTTATATACCAAGACTGAGATTTTCTCCACTCTTTAGTTTGATTAATACTTGGTTTAACCATTTATATATTGCGAAAAAACGCGGCGGTAGCCCTTAAAAACCCTAACCCATCTTCCCATCGTTAAAACACAATCTATTCTATTCACTCTATCATACAATATCCATATGGAACACAATCTATTCCATTATCTAAAATAAATCTCTTATCATCAAAGGCTCCTAATGTCTTTTTATTTACTTCTTCACTATATATGTTATGTTTATAACTTCTTATTGTATTCATTTTCCTATATTCTTCTTTTCTTATTCATCAAACAATTATAATAATTTCTAAAAGTTATTGATTTCTTTATTACATATTTCTTTATTCCCTTTAACCTCTTATCAATCTGATCACCATACTTACAAGCATATGCCTTTGCTCTCAATCCAATAAACTCACTCATTACTTTTCCACCCAACTCATCCTTAAACTTACCAATAACCTTTTCATTCTTTTTGGAAAATAACTCACTCTTCTTGCTGAAATTACTTGTATCATATACTCCAATATTTTTCTTCATATCTTCATAAACATCATCAGTTTTTATATCTAGGATAAAACTATCAGTGTCCATATACAACAATGAAACATTTTCACCATACTCTTTCTTTAAGTCATTATACAAATAATCATACATCAATATCTTTGATAAATCAAGAACTGCTGTTCCAATATAAATTGGTTTATCCATTACAATACTTTCCTTTTTCATATGAATTGCAGAAAAGTTCTCTGAAAAACCTCTTCTCTCTCAAAAATTGCTTCTTTCCAAGATGTTGCGAATCTAATGTTTTGCCTGTTTCTAACATTTTCCATAGTCTTTCCAAATACAGCATTATTCATTAATTTATAAAAGTCCCCTTCAAATTTTACTTTTGTATTTGCTCTCATACCTGTATTGAATTGAATATACTTTTTCACCCAAGGACTTTGTTTAAATTTTAAAACTCTATGAATTTTAGCTACTCTCAATCCTTCTCTCAAAAACTGTTTTAAGCTTCTCTGATGCAAAACATATCCCTCTTTATCATAGAATGTTGTTAATAACTTTTCTGTTGATTTACCTTTAATATTAAAACTTTTATTATAATCACTTAACCATTCTTTCTTTGGGGTTTCTTTCTCACATGCAAAAGGAAGATCTTTATGCTTATTATGAAGATCACTCGGGTACCTCAAATCAACTTCAAAATAATAACCTTCTTCTTCGTCATTCAATTCCTCTTGAGAAGAAATAACAATATTCATCAAAGCCTTTTCATAATCCTTTTCTTCCACCCACTCTAATTTACCATAAGGCAGAGATTGAGACATTGCCCATCCATACAAATTATTAGCATCAAAATACATCAAATAATTACTATGTTTTTCACTATCATAATTTGGAAGATATTTATTATTTGCTTTAGCATATCTTTTGAACATACTTGTGATATTCCACCTCTCTTGGACTTCTCAATCATCAAAAGCATATCAACATCACTGATTAAATCTATATCTTGTTTTGTCATTTTCAACATTGCACTCCAAGCTAAACCAGGAGCTGTGAAATAGTGGGCAGGGTCTAATCCATAACAATTTTTATTATGACAGAGTGATCTAAAAGCTTCAAACACATCAGCTAACAATAAAACATCTGTTTTTAGATATAAATCATGATATTCTCCAAGGTTCTTTATCTTAAATATTTTCCATATTTCTTGTGCGTGTTTATATTCCTTATCACTTATCTCTTCTTCATAAAGGTTATTATAGAAACTTTCTTTGATGGAAGTTGTGTTTCTTTAAATCTCATAAATGAATCCATATAATCATAAGGATAAATTCCCTTGTAAGAATTTTCTCTTTACTTTGAATTTCATTCCTTGTTTGAATTTCCTCTCTCGTAAGAATTCCTTCTTTAATCAGAATTTCATATTTAATCAGAATTTCCTCTTTAGTTAGAATTTCATTCATTGTTCGAATTTTCTTTATAATTAGAATTTCATCTTCAGTTAGAATTTCTTCATTAATTAGAGTTTCCTCTTTACTTTGAATTCTCTCTTTAATCTGAATTTCCTCTTTAGTGAGAATTTCCTCTTTTGGAAAGAATGAATTAAGATTTGGAAAAGAGTCTGTGGAGCTTAGATTTGATGCGAGGTAGGCTAGTGGTGTTCCCATAAACTTGTAAGAATCAAGAAACCGAATACGAGTTATAGGTTTTGTGAATATCATTTTTGTAAATGAAATATACTTTTGACTTGTGTTTGTTATGGCAGAAATATTCCCTGGTGTTTTTGAAAGTTCATTTATAAATAGATGTGTATCATAGTTGGCGCTATTGTGGAGAAAGACTGGAATAAAAGAAGGTAATTTATAATTAAGATTACAACAGGAATGAGCGGGCCTCTATATTTACCAGTAAGATGACAATGATCCCTAACTTTAGACTCCTTAATTTCCTCACAAATATGACAGATATTGTTCTTTCTAAATTCTAATTTTTCTTCTTTGGTTAATTTCATCGGTTCATTTGTTTCTTTCATTAATTTAGTGAGTCTTATACAATCCTTTTCTAATCGTTTTACAAGCTCTTGTGAAGCTTTTTGTCCACGATAATGTTCAAGTTTGTTATACTTTTCTCCAACAGATGATTTGATATAATAACAGAAACCACAAGGAATATGTTTATGATATTTATTTGTATATGATTCTTTTGGATTAGGAGAAGCAGTATTTATCTTTTTAAG
Organism: Eptatretus burgeri; assembly: GCF_056783735.1. NCBI lineage: Eukaryota > Metazoa > Chordata > Myxini > Myxiniformes > Myxinidae > Eptatretus > Eptatretus burgeri. The sequence goes on from NW_028222227.1 coordinate 46,823, forward strand.
GATACACTCAAAATCAGCGTATATCACAAATGGGTGCATGATAGATTTATTATAATCTTCAAAAGAAATCTTTTCACCAGGTTTTGGCATTGTAATTACAGCTGATTTATGATTACTACAATATTTTGAATGTTGTTCTAATCGTTCTTTTGTATGAAATGAATTAAGACATCGCTACAAGGATATATTTTGTTTGCTGTTCTGAATACCTGAGAAGAGATTAATCTTGATAAATTATTGATGTATGTGTAATGTGAATTCTTTCCAACACTAAAATATAAAAGATCAATGTGTGTTTCTTCATTTTTATAGTTGTTTGAAATTTTTAATATTTGAACTTTGTTTGTATCCGTTAATCCATATACATTAATAGAAAGATTATTCTTTTTCTCAAATTTAGGAATATCTGTTAGTGGCATTGGGAATTTAAAATCTTTAATGTCCAAGGTATTCTCATATTTCATATATTGTTTTACTCTTTCTGAATTACATTTTGGTGGATGAAAGTGAGCAAGAACAGACCAGAGAAAACATTTATTATCATTATTCTTAATATTAACAACTGCCTTCTTTAGTTTTATTTCTTTTGGTAATTCAATATAAGAAGAAGCTTTAAGAGGGTTTGATTTTAGAATGTGTATATCTAAAAAGATGATTTTTTTAATATTGAATCCACTTCCTACCACTGTATTATCAACATCCTCCTCTTGTCTTGATAGTTCTTCATAAACCCCACTATTCAAAAAATCTTGAAATGATGTTATAAAATGAAGATCTGTTCTCATATAAGGAGTTTGTTCTTCATCTTGTCTTTTCATATTCATTTTCACTCCCATATAAAACTTTAAAGTTTTCATTTCTTATAATGTCTTTTAATAAATTTTTCAACATCGGGTTTCACTATTTCAATTGATTCAGCTATTGATGATGGACCGGGTTCTCCAAATTGAAAAATCCTTATTTTTATATGCCCTTTAAATGCCCCATCAGTGTTTTCAATATAATAGTCTCCCTTTACTTTAAACTCATTTTTCTTGTGTTTTTGTGATTGAAGATGTCTATTATAACTTCTCTTCAAAACATCCTTTGAACAGATATCACAATGTTTTCTTTCCAACTCAAGAGGAGATATTTTATGAAACAGATTAAATGTGTGTTTGTTGGTTCGGAGGTGTTTTCTATAATGTTTATATTCGTGATTACAAACATCGCAGTATGTTGTATTCACCATATTTATATAATAAATCTTTGTTGAAACTAAAATTTTCTTGATGAAAATTTCGTTTATTTTACAGGTGAATCTGTGCTTAAAACCATTTTATCCTCCAACTTTTTCACTTAATAAATACAATGTTTCAAGACACAAAAGACAAGTTTCAATCAATCTCTTCATTTGTTAAAGATACTGAGAAATATGTCAAGGATGTAAAATTGAACAAAGATAAATATAACAACTATTGGATAAAAAAAATTATGGTAAATAATATGAGTTCTTCAATTTCCTTCAGTGGAAGGGCTTTTAGTATACCTGGAAGAACATCAATTAAAGTATCTCTAACAAAAGTTTCTCCTCTCCTTCTAGTAATATATTCAAAACTAGAAAAAGCAATGAAACAAGAAAAAGTATCAAAAAACAAAAATCTTATGGATGAAGCTTTAGAAAGAAAAGATAAGACCATCTGTAATATGCAAGGAGAAATTTGTATTTTTTTCAACAACCCTAAAGATGTAAATCCTGATGAAATAAAGGATGCTAATATATCAGGTGAAATGACATTTCGTTCAATAGTAATTAACGATCATTTTAAAATTACCTTTAATGTAAAAAATGTTGTCGTTGAATCTGATAATGAAAAAGTATATCGATATCGATGGTAATATACAATTGAAAGTATAGATGAATTTCAGTTTAACTAAAGTTTTACTTTATAAATATGGTAGAGTTTCCTGATTCTCCATATGACAAATTTGAGAATTGGCGTGCGTGTGAAAGACGGGATTAAACACAGAGTCAAAAGCTTATAAACAATGTATATTCTGTGATTATCTTCTAATTAATGATAATAAAAAATATAAAAAGGAAAATAATTCTTTTAGATTTACACCAAAAATGAATTACTTTACAAGATTGATTAGAGAAATGAATGCAAAGTATGAGGGTGATAACACACCTTTCCTTACAAGGGAAGAAACTGAACGTATAAGAGAAATGTTCAAAGGATTGTTGTTGTATATTATTCATGGATGTAATTTTCAGGGAAATATCAACACAAGATATTGTATAAATAAAATAATGGATTATCTTGAAATTAAACCTGAACTTAGGATAAAATATAGAGTTTCTAAAAAAGCCAATAATAAATTAAATAACCTGTTTTCCAAATATATAAATGAATGATTTTTTACCCATTTGGGAAAATAAGATAAAATTTAACAACCATAAAAATCTCCCAAATTCATTAAGATGTCTCATAGTTGGTTCAAGTGGATGTGGAAAAACCTGCTTACTTTTAAAAATGCTCCTCACACCCAACTTTTAGATTATGAAAATTTAATAATTTTCACAAAGTCGAAGTTTTCAACCAGAGTACAACTACTCTCACAAGGTTTTAATGCTGGTCTTCAAAAAGAAGATATAATCGGTTTATTTAAACATCAAAAAACCTAAATGATTATAACATTGAAGATATAATTCAACTATTTTGTGATACACAGAGATGTAAAAAGAAATCAAATCCTATAACTTGTATTCTTAGTGATAATAACGGATGATATACCGTCTCCCAAGATTTGGATAAATCAAAAAGAACCTCGGTGTCTTTGATGATTGTGTTAATGAGAGAAACCAAACGGTAATGGACAGCTACTACACAAGAGGGAGACATTCTTCTTGTAATTGTATTTATCTTAGTCAATCGTACTTTCAACTTCCTCGTCGCTCCATCAGAAACAATGCTAATACTTTTATTTTATTCAAGTTAAATTCAATAGATATCAATAATTTTTGGAGAGATAATTGTTCTACATTATGTAGTAAAAAGAAATTTGAGGATTACATGAAGCACACGACTGAAAAATATAAATATATTGTTGTGAAACAAGATGAGATATTAAGGGATATATTTTTTGTTTTATAAACAATTACATATATAAATGACAACTATTATTATAAATCTTGTGGGTAAATCTGCTTCTGGAAAAACTTTCATAAATCAAGGTTCTTGTGTAGTACAAATGAGAATATTGTAAATTTACTTAAAGAACACCCCGTGATACGCATTGTATCAACAACAACTAGAGCAATAAGACCTGGAGAAGTAAAAGGTGAAGATTATCACTGTATTTCAGTGGAGGAACATATGCGATTGAGGAATGAAGGTCAAATGTTTGAGGAGGTTTCTCTTGGTACAACAAAATATTCACATTGTAAGAGTGAGTTAAGGAAACTAAAATCTGGTGGTGTTGGGATATTAGAAACTAATTCAGAAGGAACGAGACAAATTATTAAACATCTGAGTGGAGTGAAGATTTTATCATTCGGTTTTGATGTTGATGAAGAAACTCAACGCAAACGTATGAAAAGCAGAGATGCAAGTATTAGTGAAGAAGAAATTACAACTCGCATTAATGTTAATAAAGAATTTGATGAAATATTTAAAGAAAAGGATTTATTTGAACACATCTACTTGAATGATGAAGAAAAGGAAAATTTCCCTGTTGATCTTTACAATTCATTAAATGATATTTTACAATAAATAAATGGATGCAAAAGAAAGAGCAAGAAGATTTAAGGAACATCAAGAGTTGGTTTCAAAAGTTGTAAAACAACAGGAAGACATAAAGAAGAAACGCAGACAGAAACTAACGGGCGAAGAAGCATTTGAAAGAAAACAAGAGAAACTTTTTAAACCACTTTTAAAAACTTCCCAAGAAAAAATGAAAGATGTTTCCACAGTTCCCACAGTAGAATATACTCCCAGAAAGCTTCAAATGTTAAAAGATTTCAGTCAAATGACGGAGGAAGAATTAGAGCATATTGGAGAATTAGAATATCATGATGAAGAATTATTTCAACAACTGGAAGAGATTAATCAACCCCTGATTATATTGTGAATGCTGTTCAAAACAATGAATATTCAGCGGATTCAAAAACCAAAGCAGGACTCATTCCAACAGAACAACCAGCAATATTTCATCTTGTTCAAGAAAAGGTATTGATATTTAATGATGAATTAAGGTTCTTGGGTTCTGCTCAACCCCTGTTAAACTAACTCCGAGATTAATGTTTCTTCTCACAAAAGATGGAAGACAAGGTTCAACTGTGAGGGATGAATCAAAGTATATTGATAAACCATTGGATATGGAAAATAATGATGATAGAGTATATATTGATCTGCTGAACACTCTAAATTATAAGGTTATTCTTTCTGGTAAAAGTAGGAAGAATGAGAAGGAGAAACACATTATTCAGGCTTTAAGTATCCTTGGTTCAGGTGTTAGTTTTCTTCCAAATGACCCATCGCAATTAGTTAATAGACTGTTGTTGTTGTTAGGCAGTAAGAAGGCTGGAAATAACAATTGTTTTAATGAAGCATCAGCCATTTTAGACCAGTTGATGAACATGAAAATAATTAATAAATCTCAATATAAAGACATTTTATCTCATATTAAATAAGATGAGAAGCACAATCCTTAGTTTCAATTTCACAACAAGCGACCACACATCTTCATTCCCATACCCACTACAACTTGACACAACAAAAGAATATGAGGCATCTTTATTGTCCATGGAAACTTATAATACCTTATTTAATATAACTGATAAAAATGACAAGTTTAGTTATAATCCCGGAAGTGGATACAAAACGATAACAGTCTCACCCGGAGCATATGAGATTTCTCAAATATCTTCCGAAATTGCTCGCCTTATGAAAGAACAGGGTGATGAACCAAAAAATATTGTTATAAACATTCAAAAACATACTTCAAAATCAACGATTAAAGTTAAAAATAACTACAAGGTTGATTTCACAATTGATAATTCATTTAGAGAGTTATTGGGTTTCTCCTCAAAAAGATTGAAACTAATGGGACGTTTTACAGTGATAATGTCATTCAAATATCCTCAGGAATAAATTCGGTGTTAATTCACTGTGATTTGATTGATGGTGCTTATAATGATGGAAAAAAGAAAAATACAATATTTTCATTCAGCGCACAATCAACCCCAATTGGTTATAAATTCAATATGGAACCCAAAAATTTGGTTTATCTACCTGTGTCAGGAAAACCATACACAGAGTAAATTTTAGGATAACCGACCAAGATAATCGTGTGATTTCTTTTAATGGAGAAGTTATATCCATCAGAATTCACCTACGTGAAGTTTTCCAATAAATAAATACGATGGTTATTGTGAGGAAACACGAGTTGGGAAAATATAAAATAATTACAGGGGATGGGATGTTCCTTTCCCCATACTACAAGGGTGAAGGTATGTATCTTGGTAGAGGATACTATAAACCTCAGAGACAAAGGGGAGTAGGGTGAATATACTGGTTCTAGCTCACTTTTCCCCATGTAAATGAATGGGGATTTTCAGCAATTCCCTTTTTTTCCCCTAAAAATAAACCCCCTTTTTATCCGTTTTTCCCTGCTGTGCAGGGGTTTGGCTTTTGTGAGGCAATGTTTTATGGTCGGATGCCCTTCCTGGACGCCTCTTACAACACAGGGATATGGTACACCTATTCTAACCGGGGCATACACCGGGACCAGTACACTGGTACACACTTCGCCGACCTCGGATGGATGACAGGCTGAGTCAACCCTTGGTGTTAATTCAGCAGCTGAGTGGGATTCGAACTCGGGACACTGGGATCCCAAGCCGCCACCCTAACCACTAAGCCAACACCAGGCTTTGTATATATATAACCAGGCTATCCCAAGGTATATTTATTTGTCTCCCCTTTAACCTGGAGGTTGATCAGCTCACTCATTGAACCTATAAAGATTTGTTCATTCTCAAATTCCTTCAATAGTTTAATTTTCTTTGCACAATAATCCCCATCTAAAATATTGACAAACAAAACATTTGAATCTTTATATTTTTTAAGATGCCCCTTTTGTGCCATTACGAAATGATAAACTTCTCTTAATGCTCTTGTTATAAAACTCTCTACCCTCATCAGTCCATAATTTTTTAGGTTTTTTCTTACTTTTATTAAATATCTGTTGAAAGGCTAACATAAGAGTATTACCTGTTTTGTTTTTTAATGGGACAACCCATACGTATCTACTCCTCAAATCAATTACGGTTAAAGCATACTTGTACCCCTTATCATTATTGAGTTCAATCAAATCAGCAGACCAGATATAATCAACTTCCTTAGAATAAACTTTCCTTCTCTGAAACTTTGTGAATATTGGTTTATGTAATTCATCAGCTAATTGCTCTTCAGTCTTAATGGCATCATTAGAGCCTATAAGTTTTTTGAATTTCCAAGTCCAAGTTTCAATTTAGCACTGATCATCTTCTTCACAATGAACCGATCAACTTTTTCTCTCAAGGTTGGATTTTGTATCAGAGACAAATTATACAACATTTCTCTATCGGCTTCATGCTTTTCTTCCAACGTTGTGGTATTCCCATAATCAATATCGTGTCTCATGCACACTTCATCAACTCTATTGATAGGCTTACTCCAGGATTTAGGATTGTCTGCCTCATCTAATCTTTTATCCAAGTTTGTACCTGGACCACAGAAAGAATACCCTGGAAGATGTAATTCCAGTAGTTGTAAATTTACTTCCTGATAAAAACTTTTGTATATCTCCTCCGAGTTTGTGTTTGGAGATAAATTGATTTTTTTTTTTTGAACCACTCACCGAACATATACCTTTTTGTATAACCCTGTTATTTTTACTTTTAATATATGAAATATTTTTAGTATTAGTTTTCTTTTTACATTTGAGACAATAACTCATTTATTTATGTGAAAAATTCCTGCAGAGTGCAAAAACCTTTTTAGTTTCCAACATGCACATTTGGATCTTAATTTTTAAAACATAAAGAATCCTTAGAAATGCCTACACTCTCTCCTCCATTTATTTCAGAAAAAACTTGAATTAAAATGAATAGCTTGTCGATGTCAATAGTCTTGAAGAAAATATTGCCAATAGACTTGTCAATTCTTTGTTTTGCTCCTCGGTGGGTTGAGTTATTTTCTGTAATACCACCAATCTTTTTTGAATCTCACTGGTTTCCATATTTTGATATTTATTTTGTCTCGCTCTTTCCTCCCTCTCCTCCCTCTCTCTCTTCTCTCTTTCCTCCTTCTCTTTCTTCTCCCTCTCCTCCTTCTCTCTCTTCTCTCTTTCCTCCTTCTCTTTCTTCTCCCTCTCCTCCTTCTCTCTCTTCTCATTTTCCTCCTCTTCCCTCTCTTCTTCAACTCCTTCCTCATCCCTTACTATCCTTGAATCGCTTACACCCCATAGAATATTATACATATATTCATCAGGATTTCTTGTTATTCCTGCATCGAAAATAATTTTTTACAACAGGAAACCAATAAAATTTCTTTTGAATTTCTAAAAGAGCCTTACCTTTTCTTAACTTTATAATTTTTTCATTATTTAACATTCTAATTAAATCTAAAGTTGTCGGTTTATCAACATCAGCATAATGCCAATCTTTTATTGAAAATACCTCATTCTTATGTTGTAGAACATATTTATTAAAATACCGAATACCCTTTTCTTGAAGGTATGCTTGAACACAGAAATGATAATTTTCTTGAAGCCTTCTTGCTGTCATTTATGTATTAGAAATATATGTTAGAATAATATTATGGCACGAAACACCTCCCCATCTTCCCATAGTTAAATCATTTTGTATTTCCTTACTTATTATATATAATCCTGTTTTTTCTGTTTTCATGAGATAAACAAGGACAAAACCATTATTATATTTACCCTTATTAAATTTTTTTATTTGTTGTTTACTAATCGTGGACCCACAAAACTCATTCTCGATACCAAGTGGATAATATTCTTCCTTACGAGACTGATTTAATTGTTCCAGGTCTTCGAGGTTAATTTTAAATGACCAATTATACCCTAAATCATTCATATCATACCCCCATTGTTCTATTCTCATACAAACGATACGCCCTTCTTTAT
>NW_028222228.1:0-5000 GCF_056783735.1 Eptatretus burgeri
GGTAGGAAGTGGATTCAATATTAAAAAAATCATCTTTTTAGATATACACATTCTAAAATCAAACCCTCTTAAAGCTTCTTCTTATATTGAATTACCAAAAGAAATAAAACTAAAGAAGGCAGTTGTTAATATTAAGAATAATGATAATAAATGTTTTCTCTGGTCTGTTCTTGCTCATTTTCATCCACCAAAATGTAATTCAGAAAGAGTAAAACAATATATGAAATATGAGAATACCTTGGACATTAAAGATTTTAAATTCCCAATGCCACTAACAGATATTCCTAAATTTGAGAAAAAGAATAATCTTTCTATTAATGTATATGGATTAACGGATACAAACAAAGTTCAAATATTAAAAATTTCAAACAACTATAAAAATGAAGAAACACACATTGATCTTTTATATTTTAGTGTTGGAAAGAATTCACATTACACATACATCAATAATTTATCAAGATTAATCTCTTCTCAGGTATTCAGAACAGCAAACAAAATATATCCTTGTAAGCGATGTCTTAATTCATTTCATACAAAAGAACGATTAGAACAACATTCAAAATATTGTAGTAATCATAAATCAGCTGTAATTACAATGCCTAAACCTGGTGAAAAGATTTCTTTTGAAGATTATAATAAATCTATCATGCACCCATTTGTGATATACGCTGATTTTGAGTGTATCCTTAAAAAGATTAATACTGCTTCTCCTAATCCAAAAGAATCATATACAAATAAATATCAAAAACATATTCCTTGTGGTTTCTGTTATTATATCAAATCATCTGTTGGAGAAAAGTAGAACAAACTTGAACATTATCGTGGGAAAAAAGCTTCACAAGAGTTTATAAAACGATTAGAAAAGGATTGTATAAGACTCACTAAATTAATGAAAGAAACAAATGAACCGATGAAATTAACCAAAGAAGAAAAATTAGAATTTAGAAAGAACAATATCTGTCATATTTGTGAGGGGGAAATTAAGGAGTCTAAAGTTAGGGATCATTGTCATCTTACTGGTAAATATAGAGGTCCCGCTCATTCCTGTTGTAATCTTAATTATAAATTACCTTCTTTTATTCCAGTCTTTCTTCACAACAGCGCCAACTATGATACACATCTATTTATAAATGAACTTTCAAAAACACCAGGGAATATTTCTGCTATAACAAACACAAGTCAAAAGTATATTTCATTTTCAAAAATGATATTCACAAAACCTTTAACTCGTATTAGGTTTCTAGATTCTTACAAGTTTATGGGAACACCACTAGCCTACCTCGCATCAAATCTAAGCTCCACGGACTCTTTTCCAAATCTTAATTCATTCTTTCCAAAAGAGGAAATTCTCACTAAAGAGGAAATTCAGATTAAAGAGAGAATTCAAAGTAAAGAGGAAATTCTAATTAATGAGGAAATTAATGAAGAAATTCTAACTGAAGATGAAATTCTAATTATAAAGAAAATTCGAACAATGAATGAAATTCTAACTAAAGAGGAAATTCTGATTAAAGATGAAATTCTGATTAAAGAAGGAATTCTTACGAGAGAGGAAATTCAAACAAGGAATGAAATTCAAAGTAAAGAGAAAATTCTTACAAGTAAGGGAATTTATCCTTATGATTATATGGATTCATTTATGAGATTTAAAGAAACACAACTTCTATCAAAAGAAAGTTTCTATAATAACCTTTATGAAGAAGAGATAAGTGATAAGGAATATAAACACGCACAAGAAATATGGAAAATATTTAAGATAAAGAACCTTGGAGAATATCATGATTTATATCTCAAAACAGATGTTTTATTGTGAGCTGATGTGTTTGAAGCTTTTAGATCACTCTGTCATAATAAAAATTGTTATGGATTAGATCCTGCCCACTATTTCACAGCTCCTGGTTTAGCTTGGAGTGCAATGTTGAAAATGACAAAACAAGATATAGATTTAATCAGTGATGTTGATATGCTTTTGATGATTGAGAAGTCCAAAAGAGGTGGAATATCACAAGTATGTTCAAAAAGATATGCTAAAGCAAATAATAAATATCTTCCAAATTATGATAGTGAAAAAGATAGTAATTATTTGATGTATTTTGATGCTAATAATTTGTATGGATGGGCAATGTCTCAATCTCTGCCTTATGGTAAATTAGAGTGGGTGAAAGAAAAGGATTATGAAAAGGCTTTGATGAATATTGTTATTTCTTCTCAAGAGGAATTGAATGACGAAGAAGAAGGTTATTATTTTGAAGTTGATTTGAGGTACCCGAGTGATCTTCATAATAAGCATAAAGACCTTCCTTTTGCATGTGAGAAAGAAACCCCAAAGAAAGAATGGTTCAGTGATTATCATAAAAGTTTTAATATCAAAGGCAAATCAACAGAAAAGTTATTAACAACATTCTATGATAAAGAGGGATATGTTTTGCATCAGAGAAGCTTAAAACAGTTTTTGAGAGAAGGATTGAGAGTAGCTAAAATTCATAGAGTTTTAAAATTTAAACAAAGTCCTTGGGTGAAAAAGTATATTCAATTCAATACAGATATGAGAGCAAATACAAAAGTAAAATTTGAAGGGGACTTTTATAAATTAATGAATAATGCTGTATTTGGAAAGACTATGGAAAATGTTAGAAACAGGCAAAACATTAGATTCGCAACATCTTGGAAAGAAGCTTCAAGATTGATAAATAAATCAAGTTTTGAGAGAGAAGAGGTTTTTTCAGAGAACTTTTCTGCAATTCATATGAAAAAGGAAAGTATTGTAATGGATAAACCAATTTATATTGGAACAGCAGTTCTTGATTTATCAAAGATATTGATGTATGATTATTTGTATAATGACTTAAAGAAAGAGTATGGTGAAAATGTTTCATTGTTGTATATGGACACTGATAGTTTTATCCTAGATATAAAAACTGATGATGTTTATGAAGATATGAAGAAGAAAAAAAAAGAGTATATGATACAAGTAATTTCAGCAAGAAGAGTGAGTTATTTTCCAAAAAGAATGAAAAGGTTATTGGTAAGTTTAAGGATGAGTTGGGTGGAAAAGTAATGAGTGAGTTTATTGGATTGAGAGCAAAGGCATATGCTTATAAGTATGGTGATCAGATTGATAAGAGGTTAAAGGGAATAAAGAAATATGTAATAAAGAAATCAATAACTTTTAGAAATTATTATAATTGTTTGATGAATAAGAAAGAAGAATATAGGAAAATGAATACAATAAGAAGTTATAAACATAACATATATAGTGAAGAAGTAAATAAAAAGACATGAGGAGCCTTTGATGATAAGAGATTTATTTTAGATAATGGAATAGATTGTGTTCCATATGGATATTGTATGATAGAGTGAATAGAATAGATTGTGTTTTAACGATGGGAAGATGGGTTAGGGTTTTTTAAGGGCGACCGCCGCGTTTTTTCGCAATATATAAATGGTTAAACCAAGTATTAATCAAACTAAAGAGTGGAGAAAATCTCAGTCTTGGTATATAAATGGAAAACATAATGAATGTGAAAAATATCAAATAAGTCTTATTGAAAAAATAACTAAAACAAAGGTAAATAAAACAAATAAGCGAATCAATTTAAAAACTAGTAAGTTAGAGGATGTAAAGAAAAAAATGAATATCCTTGAATGGACTGAAAACTTTGATGGTTATCAATTGAACAATGAAAAAACAATTTACTATAATCTCAAAATGATATGTGGCTCAGGAGCTGGTCAAACAAGAGCATTAAGAGAAGTTTATCATTTCGTAATGGCACAAAGGGGTATCTTAAAAAATATAAAGATTCAAATGTTTTGTTTGTCAATATTTTAGATGGGGATTATTGTGCAAAGAAAATTAAACTATTGAAGGAATTTGAGAATGAACAAATGTTTATAGGTTCAATGAGTGAGCGAAACAATATGCATCGGTTATTTGATAAAGAGTGTCCCGAGGCTTAGACGTTTCAGATATTTCTTTAGAATCACCTTTAACAAATCTTTATCTTGTTGTATGGGTTATTTGAATAGAGAGCCCCGAGGTTAAAAGGGGAGACAAATAAATATACCTTGGGATAAAAAGGGGGTTTATTTTTAGGGAAAAAAAATAGGAATCGCTGAAAATCCCCCATTCATTTACATGGGGAAAAGTGAGCCAGAATCAGTATTCTTACCCTACTTATATGTATATATATATATATATATGTATATATATATATATATATATATATATATATGTATATATGTATATATGTATATATATATATATGTATATGTATATATATATGTATATATATATATATATGTATATGTATATATATATATATATATATATATATATATATATATATATATATATATATATATATATGTATATATATATATATATATATATATATATATATATATATATATATATGTATATGTGTATATATATATATATATATATATATATATATATATATATATATATATATGTGTATATATATATATGTATATATATATATATATATATATATATATATATATATGTGTATATATATATATGTATATGTGTATATATATATATATATGTATATATATATATATATATATATATATATATATATATATGTGTATATATATATATATATATATATATATATATATATATATATATATATATATATATATATATATACATATATATATATATATATATATATATACATATATATATATATATATATATATATATATATATATATATCTTCTTCTTTCGGCTGCTCCCGTTCGGGGTCACCACAGCGGATCAACCGTCTCCATTTCGCTCTATCCTCCACATCTTCCACTGACACTCCAACCACCCGCATGTCCACCTCACCGCATCCATGAACCTCTTCTTTGGCCTTCATCTTCTCCTCCTGCCTGGCAGATCCATCCTCAGCATCTTTCTCCCAAGATACTCCGCTTCCCTCCTGTGCACATGTCCAAACCATTTCAATCTCGCCTCTCTCACTTTG
>NW_028222228.1:22500-35000 GCF_056783735.1 Eptatretus burgeri
GAAGAAGCTTTAAGAGGGTTTGATTTTAGAATGTGTATATCTAAAAAGATGATTTTTTAATATTGAATCCACTTCCCTACCACTGTATTATCAACATCCTCCTCTTGTCTTGATAGTTCTTCATAAACCCACTATTCAAAAAATCTTGAAATGATGTTATAAAATGAAGATCTGTTCTCATATAAGGAGTTTGTTCTTCATCTTGTCTTTTCATATTCATTTTCACTCCCATATAAAACTTTAAAGTTTTTCATTTCTTTTAATGTCTTTTTAATAAATTTTTCAACATCGGGTTTCACTATTTCAATTGATTCAGCTATTGATGATGGACCGGGTTCTCCAAATTGAAAAATCCTTATTTTTATATGCCCTTTAAATGCCCCATCAGTGTTTTTAATATAATAGTCTCCCTTTACTTTAAACTCATTTTTCTTGTGTTTTTGTGATTGAAGATGTTGATTATAACTACTCTTCAAAACATCCTTTGAACAGATATCACAATGTTTTCTTTCCAACTCAAGAGGAGATATTTGATGAAATAGATTAAATGTGTGTTTGTTGGTTCGGAGGTGTTTTCTATAATGTTTATATTCGTGATTACAAACATCGCAGTACGTTGTATTCACCATATTTATAGAATAAAACTTTGCTTAAACTAAAATTTTCTTGATGAAAATTTCGTTTAATTATAGGTGAATCTGTGCTTAAAAACATTTTATCCTCCAACTTTTTCACTTAATAAATACAATGTTTCAAGACACAAAAGACAAGTTTCAATCAATCTCTTCATCTGTTAAAGATACTGAGAAATATGTCAAGGATGTAAAATTGAACAAAGATAAATATAACAACTATTGGATAAAAACTATTATGGTAAATAATATGAGTTCTTCAATTTCCTTCAGTGGAAGGGCTTTTAGTATACCTGGTAGAACATCAATTAAAGTATCTCTAACAAAAGTTTCTCCTCTCCTTCTAGTAATATATTCAAAACTAGAAAAAGCAATGAAACAAGAAAAAGTATCAAAGAACAAAAACCTTATGGATGAAGCTTTAGAAAGAAAAGATAAGACCATCTGTAATATGCAAGGAGAAATTTGTATTTTTTTCAACAACCCTAAAGATGTAAATCCTGATGAAATAAAGGATGTTAATATATCAGGTGAAATGACATTTCGTTCAATAGTAGTTAACGATAATTTTAAAATTACCTTTAATATAAAAAATGTTGTCGTTGAATCTGATAATGAAAAAAAAGTATATCGATATCGATGGTAATATACAACTGAAAGTATAGATGAATTTCAGTTTAAGTAAAGTTTTACTTTATAAATATGCTAGACTTTCCTGATTCTCCATATGACAAATTTGAGAATTGTCCTGCGTGTGAAAGACGAGGATTAAACACAGAGTCAAAAGCCTATAAACAATGTATATTCTGTGATTATCTTCTAATTAATGATAATAAAAAATATAAAAAGGAAAATAATTCTTTTAGATTTACACCAAAAATGAATTACTTTACAAGATTGATTAGAGAAATGAATGTAAAGTATGAGGATGATAACACACCTTTCCTTACAAGGGAAGAAACTGAGCGATATAAGAGAAGTGTTCAAAGGATTGTTGTTGTATATTATTCATGGATGTAATTTTCAGGGAAATATCAACACAAGATATTGTATAAATAAAATAATGGATTATCTTGAAATTAAACCTGAACTTAGGATAAAATATAGAGTTTCTAAAAAAGCCAATAATAAATTAAATAACCTGTTTTTCAAATATATAAATGAATGATTTTTTACCTATTTGGGAAAATAAGATAAAATTTAACAACCATAAAAATCTCCCAAATTCATTAAGATGTCTCATAGTTGGTTCAAGTGGATGTGGAAAAACCTGCTTACTTTTAAAAATGCTCCTCACTCCCAACTTTTTAGATTATGATAATTTAATAATTTTCACAAAGTCGAGTTTTTCAACCAGAGTATCAACTACTCTCACAAGGTTTTAATGCTGGTCTTCAAAAAGAAGATATAATAGGTTTATTTAAACGTCAAAAAAACCTAAATGATTATAACATTGAAGATATAATTCAACTATTTTGTGATACACAGAGATGTAAAAGAAATCAAATCTTATAACTTGTATTCTTAGTGATAATACGGATGATATACCGTCTCCCCAAGATTTGGATAAATCAAAAAAGAACCTCAAAATTATCGTTGATGATTGTGTTAATGAGAGAAACCAAACGGTAGTGGACAGCTACTACACAAGAGGGAGACATTCTTCTTGTAATTGTATTTATCTTAGTCAATCGTACTTTCAACTTCCTCGTCGTTCCATCAGAAACAATGCTAATACTTTTATTTTATTCAAGTTAAATTCAATAGATATCAATAATTTTTGGAGAGATAATTGTTCTACATTATGTAGTAAAAAAGAAATTTGAGGATTATATGAAGCACCACGACTGAAAAATATAAATATATTGTTGTGAAACAAGATGAGATATTAAGGGATATATTTTTTGTTTTATAAACAATTACATATATAAATGACAACTATTATTATAAATCTTGTGGGTAAATCTGCTTCTGGAAAAAACTTTCATAAATCAAGGTTCTTGTGTAGTACAAATGAGAATATTGTAAATTTACTTAAAAAACACCCCGTGATACGCATTGTATCAATAACAACTAGAGCAATAAGACCTGGAGAAGTAAAAGGTGAAGATTATCACTATATTTCAGTGGAGGAACATATGCGATTGAGGAATGAAGGACAAATATTTGAGGAGGTTTCTCTTGGTACAACAAAATATTCACATTGTAAGAGTGAGTTAAAGAAAGTAAAATCTCGTGGTGGAGGGATATGAGAAACTAATCCAGAAGGAGCAGAGACAAATTATTAAATATCTGAGCGGAGTGAAGATTTTATCATTCGTTTTTGATGTTGATGAAGAAACTCAACACAAGCGTATGAAAAGCAGAGATGCAAGGATTAGTGAAGAAGAAATTACAACTCGCATTAATGTTAATAAAGAATTTGATGAAATATTTAAAGAAAAGGATTTATTTGAACACATCTACTTGAATGATGAAGAAAAGGAAAATTTCCCTGTTGATCTTTACAATTCATTAAATGATATTTTACAATAAATAAATGGATACAAAAGAAAGAGCAAGAAGATTTAAGGAACATCAAGAGTTGGTTTCAAAAGTTGTAAAACAACAGGAAGACATAAAGAAGAAACGCAGACAGAAACTAACGGGCGAAGAAGCATTTGAAAAAAAACAAGAGAAATTTTTTAAACCACTTTTAAAAACTTCCCAAGAAAAAATGAAAGATGTTTCCACAGTTCCCACAGTAGAATATACTCCTAGAAAGCTTCAAATGTTAAAAGATTTCAGTCAAATGACGGAGGAAGAATTAGAGCATTTAGGAGAATTAGAATATGATGATGAAGGTTTATTTCAACAACTGGAAGAGATTAATCAACCCCCTGATTATATTGTGAATGCTGTTCAAAACAATGAATATTCAGCGGATTCAAAAACCAAAGCAGGACTCATTCCAACAGAACAACCAGCAATATTTCATCTTGTTCAAGAAAAGGTATTGATATTTAATGATGAATTAAGGTTCTTAAGTTCTGCTCAACCCCCTGTTAAACTAACTCCGAGATTAATGTTTCTTCTCACAAAAGATGGAAGACAAGGTTCAACTGTGAGGGATGAATCAAAGTATATTGATAAACCATTGGATATGGAAAATAATGATGATAGAGTATATATTGATTTGCTGAACACTCTAAATTATAAGGTTATTCTTTCTGGTAAAAGTAGGAAGAATGAGAAGGAGAAACACATTATTCAGGCTTTAAGTATCCTTGGTTCAGGTATTAGTTTTCTTCCAAATGACCCATCGCAATTAGTTAATAGACTGTTATTGTTGTTCGGCAGTAAGAAGGCTGGAAATAACAATTGTTTTAATGAAGCATCAGCCATTTTAGACCAGTTGATGAACATGAAAATAATTAATAAATCTCAATATAAAGACATTTTATCTCATATTAAATAAGATGAGAAGCACAATCCTGAGTTTTAATTTCACAACAAGCGACCACACATCTTCATTCCCATACCCACTACAACTTGACACAACAAAAGAATATGAGGCATCTTTATTGTCCATGGAGACTTATAATACCTTATTTAATATAACCGAGAAAAATGACAAGTTTAGTTATAATCCGGGAAGTGGATACAAAGCGATAACAGTCTCACCCGGAGCATACGAGATTTCTCAAATATCTTCCGAAATTGCTCGTCTTATGAAAGAACAGGGTGATGAACCAAAAAATATTGTTATAAACATTCAAAAACATACTTCAAAATCAACGATTAAAGTTAAAAATAACTACAAGGTTGATTTCACAATTGATAATTCATTTAGAGAGTTATTAGGTTTCTCCTCAAAAAGATTGAAACTAATGGGACGTTTTACAGTGATAATGTCATTCAAATATCCTCAGGAATAAATTCGGTGTTAATTCACTGTGATTTGATTGATGGTGCTTATAATGATGGATTAAAAACAAATACAATATTTTCATTCAGCGCATACTCAACCCCAATTGGTTATAAATTCAATATGGAACCTAAAAATTTGGTTTATCTACCTGTGTCAGGAAAAACCATACACAGAGTAAATTTTAGGATAACCGACCAAGATAATCGTGTGATTTCTTTTAATGGAGAAGTTATATCCATCAGAATTCACCTACGTGAAGTTTTTCAATAAATAAATACGATGGTTATTGTGAGGAAGCACGAGTTGGGAAAATATAAAATAATTACAGGGGATGGGATGTTCCTTTCCCCGTACTACAAGGAGTGAAGGTATGTATCTTGGTAGAGGATACTATAAACCTAAGAGACAAAGGGGTGTTGGACATCAATTTAGAGGAGATGGGATAATTGATACTCTCATGGGTATTGGTTCAACTATTCTTAAACATAAAGACCTAATTGGTTCAACTGCTTCTGCTGTGGGAAATGTAGCAGGTGCTGTAAAGAGTATAAAAGATGCTCAGAAAGAATCTCATAAATTACAAGCAATAAAAGAAATTAAGAAAGGTAAAACTCAGTTGTCCCCCAAGAACGACAGAAAATAATTCAAATACTTGGATCAGGGTTTCAAAAGTTTTAACATCTTTTTTCCTAAATAAATACAAGTATGGAAGCAATTGATAGTATCTATGATTTGGATGATACTATTATTATCTCAAACTCCACTAAAAAAGAAGATTACTTCAAGGTAAATGCAATAACTGGAACAGACTGGAATACAAATGGTACAAAAAGTTTTGAAATAAATAATCAACAAACCTATTTGAATCTCTCCGAAAGTTTCTTGTTGTGTAAATTTAAATTCACTAAGGCTGGGAATAACACAAACGCTACACTTGTAAATGATTTCTTCTGGAAAATGTTTGATAGTGTGCGATTGTATATTGGAACACAAGAAGTTGAAGCGGTTGATTATGTCTCTGCTGTATCTGAAATGATGAAATTTACACTCTATACATTCAGTGATAGAATGGGAAAGGGGTCTGTCGAAGGTTTTATTCCTGATATGTCAACGGGAACAAACACAGACCCTGGATATATTCAAAGGAAAGGAATGTATAATGATGATACAAAAGCAGAAAATAGTTTTACTGTGGCAGTTCCTCTTAAAGGTATATTTGGATTTTGTGATTATGATAAAGTTCTGTATGGTCTTAAAATTAGATTTCAACTACAAAGGAATGATAATGAAAATAGATTGCTTTTTGGTGTTGGTAATGCTTTTGGTGATCAGAATAAATTTGTAATTGAGGAGATGAGTTGGTATATCAGTGAATATACTCCTAATCTTAAAACAGAAGAGATGTTGAATCGAAGACTTAACTCAAAGAAACCACTCAGTGTATCATACCTCAAAAGAAGATGTCAACACGTTAAACTCAATCAAACTACTTACACGTGGAATTTGGGTGTTCTGGAAGGAAAGCCACGATATCTGTGGATGATTTTTAAAAAGCCAGATGGTGATACTGCGACTGATAAGAATAATGCATTGAGTGATAATGCTAAGGTGAAACAACTTCGCGTTTCTCTAGATGGAACATTTTATCCACGAGATAGATTGGAAATTAATTGGGAAAAAAATGATTTTGCTGAAGCATACAAGTCTTACCAAAAGGTGTGTGAAAGTAATGGAAATAAAGAACCTATTTTGGATATGACAGCATTTAAAAGTTTGTATACAATCTATACGTTTGACCTGAGCGCTCAAAAGAAACTATAAAGTCTAATCAGTGGATACTTCCCTATACATTGAAAGAGGAGAGAGTGAAGAAGTTGATACATATTGTTTGCTTTTGGAAGAAACAGAATTGCAGATTAATACAGATAATGGTGTGATGATTAGTCTCACATAATTTTTTGTTAAATAAATGAGTGGCAAAGTACCAACTGGGGTATATGTTAATCAAATCAATCTTCATAAACTATCATCTTGTGTTCAAAATCAAAAGCCTTGTACGATTAACGTTAATACAATTCAGAGAAAAGGAGCAGTAAGAATTGATGTTTTGCTCACAAGAGAACAGGTTAAAATCTTGAATGACACTGGCTCACTTAAAATTAAAATGACAAAACCAATGTTGAAAAAATATTCAATAAGAGAGACGAGTGGAGGATTTCTCCCATTTCTAATTCCTTTATTTGCTGGTTTAAGTGCGGTTGGAGCATTGACGGGTGGTATTTCAACAGCGGTCAAAACTGCCAACGAAAGGAAGGCTCAACTCCAGGCTCAAAAAGAATTGGAAAGACATAACAAAGAGTTGGAGAAACAAATTAGTGGAAGTGGTGTAATTGTAGATTTTGCTGAAAAACTTGAAGGTCTGCCTGATAAAGCGAGATTGTTAGTTGGAGATATGCTTTCTTCTATAGCACAAGCAGGTGTAAAATTAACGAAAAGAGGTAATGGATTATATCTTTCTAATAAATAAATGAGCATTGATGAGTGGTTGAAAGAATTTGGAAAGAATACAACATCAAATTTACAACTTGCCAAATATTGTAAGAAATTAAAAATTCATAATGTGGTTATTTGTATGAGAGATGAATTAACAAATGTGTCGAAACATACAAAGAATATTATTATGAACTTAGAAGATAATGATGGGAGCGGTTCTCATTGGGTTTGTATTTTTAATAGTCAAGACAAATATTATTTTGATAGTTTTGGTCTTCCACCACCTGTTGAAGTCATAAAATTCTTACAGAATGGTGTTTATCAAACATTTCAAGTCCAAGAATTAAATTCCAAGTGTTGTGGTCAATTATGTCTATATGTGTTATTTCAACTCAACAAAAATAAAAAATTTTATGATATTATTTTTAATCTAATATAAATGACTTATGTTGGTAAAGATGGTTCTATCTTTGGTGTATCTCAAGAACTGGATATTGATTTATGAAATTATTATACAAAAGGACAGGCAGAGCAAGATAAATATAATATAAACAAAAATATTAACATGAAAAATGCTTATAAATTAAAAAATTATCCAAGCCCGACTGGCCTTGAATGACTTGGTGAGATTAAGCGATTTATCACAATATATATACTTAAATAAAACGGCTGTGTATTCTAAAGATACAGAAGTGTTGATATTATCTCCAGGTCATACAGAATTCACAGTTCGAATTAAAATAAATTTTTTATAAAGAAGGGCGTATCGTTTGTATGAGAATAGAACAATGGGGGTATGATATGAATGATTTAGGGTATAATTGGTCATTTAAAATTAACCTCGAAGACCTGGAACAATTAAATCAGTCTCGTAAGGAAGAATATTATCCACTTGGTATCGAGAATGAGTTTTGTGGAGCCACGATTAGTAAACAACAAATAAAAGAATTTAATAAGGGTAAATATAATAATGGTTTTGCCCTTGTTTATCTCATGAAAACAGAAAAAACAGGATTATATATAATAAGTAAGGAAATACAAAATGATTTAACTATGGGAAGATGGGGAGGTGTTTCGTGCCATAATATTATTCTAACATATATTTCTAATACATAAATGACAGCAAGAAGGCTTCAAGAAAATTATCATTTCTGTGTCCAAGCATACCTTCAAGAAAAGGGTATTCGGTATTTTAATAAATATGTTCTACAACATAAGAATGAGGTATTTTCAATAAAAGATTGGCATTATGCTGATGTTGATAAACCGACAACTTTAGATTTAATTAGAATGTTAAATAATGAAAAAATTATAAGGTTAAGAAAAGGTAAGGCTCTTTTAGAAATTCAAAAGAAATTTTATTGGTTTCCTGTTGTAAAAAAAATTATTTTGGATACAGGAATAACAAGAAATCCTGATGAATATATGTATAATATTCTATGGGGTGTAAGCGATTCAAGGATAGTAAGGGATGAGGAAGGAGTTGAAGAAGAGAGGGAAGAGGAGGAAAAGGAGAAGGAGGAGAGAGAGAGAAGGAGGAAAGAGAGAATAGAGAGGAGGAAGAGAGAGAGAGAGAGAGAGAGAAGAAAGAGAAGGAGGAAGAGAGAGAAGGAGGAAGAGAGAGAGAAGGAGGAAGAGAGAGAGAAGGAGGAGAGGGAGAAGAAGAGAGAAGGAGGAAAAGGAGAAGAGAGAGAGGGAGGAGAGGGAGGAAAGAGAGAATAAATAAATATTATAGTATGGAAACCAGTGAGATTCAAAAAAGAATAGAGGTATTACAGAAAATAACTCAACCCACCGAGGAGGAATACAAAGAATTAACAAGTCTATTTGCAATACTTTCGACAAAACTATTGGCATCGTCAAGCTATTCATTTTAATTCAAGTTTTTTCTTAAATAAATGGAGGAGAGAGTGAAGGCATTTCTAAGGATTCTTTATGTTTTAAAAATTAAGATTCAAATGTGCATGTTGGAAACTAAAAGGTTTTTGCACTCTGCAGGAATTTTTCTCATAAATAAATGAGTTATTGTCTCAAATGTAAAGAAAACTAATACTAAAAATATTTCATATATTAAAAGTAAAAATAACAGGGTTATACAAAAAGGTATATGTTCGGTGTGTGGTTCAAAAAAAATCAATTTATCTCCAAACACAAACTCGGAGGAGATATACAAAAGTTTTTATCAGGAAGTAAATTTACAACTACTGGAATACCAGGGGAATTACATCTTCCAGGTTATTCTTTCTGTGGTCCAGGCACAAACTTGGATAAAAGATTAGATGAGGCAGACAATCCTAAATCCTGGAGTAAACCAATCAATAGAGTTGATGAAGTGTGCATGAGACACGATATTGATTATGGGAATACCACAACGTTGGAAGAAAAGCATGAAGCCGATAGAGAAATGTTGTATAATTTGTCTCTGATACAAAATCCAACCTTGAGAGAAAAAGTTGATAGGTTCATCGTGAAGAAGATGATTAGTGCTAAATTGAAACTTGGACTTGGAAATTCAAAAAACTTATAGGCTCTAATGATGCTATTAAGACTGAAGAGCAATTAGCTGATGAATTACATAAACCAATATTCACAAAGTTTCAGAGAAGGAAAGTTTATTCCAAGGAAGTTGATTATATCTGGTCTGCTGATTTGATTGAACTCAATAATGATAAGGGGTACAAGTATGCTTTAACCGTTATTGATTTGAGGAGTAGATATGCGTGGGTTGTCCCTTTAAAAAACAAAACAGGTAATACTCTTATGTTAGCTTTTCAACAGATATTTAATAAAAGTAAGAGAAAACCTAAAAAATTGTGGACTGATGAGGGTAGAGAGTTTTATAACAAGACATTTATGAATTTTCTAAAAAATAACAGTATTACATTATACAGTACCTTTAATGAAGGGAAGGCAGTTGTTGTTGAACGTTTTAATCGTACCTTAAAAGAGAGACTATATAAAAAATTCACACAACTCGGTTCACAACAATGGTCATCTTTTATTCAGGATATTGTGGATAAGTATAATGACACGATTCACACGTCAACGAATATGAAGCCATCAGAAACATTTACAAAATTAAAATATGAAAAAGAGATTAATGTCAGAAAACCTAAGTTCAAAGTTGGTGATATCGTAAGAATATATAGGTGGAAATCTCATTTTGAAAAGGGTTTTACTGAACGATGGACGAAAGAACTTTTTAAAATTGTTGATGTAATAGATACAGTTCCTTGGACTTATAAAATATATGATTTGGAAGGGGAAGAGATTTTAGGTTCATTTTATTCACAGGAATTACAAAAGACAAAACTAAGCAGATAATACACCTTTGTGGACACTCGAGGGCCAAGTCCGAGGTGTATAACAGTATATAATGTGTGTCAAGGGGTGGACGTTCTTACATCTGTGAACCCCAAACACAGAATCCTCAACTGAATAGTCAAGGCTTAACTTTTGTTTGTGTGTGTGTGTGTGTGTGTGCAATGGGAGCAATAGGTTGGCGCTTCACTCCCTCCTACTATACACCGTTGTGGACACTCGAGGGCCAAGTCCGAGGTGTATAACAGTATATAATGTGTGTCAAGGGGTGGACGTTCTTACATCTGTGAACCCCAAACACAGAATCCTCAACTGAATAGTCAAGGCTTAACTTTTGTTTGTTGATGTGTATGTGTGTGTGTGTGTGTCCCAACCCTCACATTCAAAATCTCAACCCCAACCCTCACATTCAAAATCTCAACCCCAACTCAATCCTCACCCAACACAGTCTTTTTCAAAATGAGATTTCCACCTATATATATATATATATTTTACGTTTTTTTTTTTTCTCTTCTTCCAATTCTGTCTTTTAAGGCTTTCAGGTTTGATGACATAGAAAGAGGGAGTAAGAACTTTCTTGATAGGTTTAAATCCCAAAGAGTGGTAGCATTTCAAGTCTTCAAAATAACCCCAACTTTCCAAGTCTCCAAGGTAGTTATTTAAACCATCAAGGCAGAACTCATTTACTGATTTTTTCAAAATTTGTGAGTCTCCAAGGTAGTTCCCATATTTAGAACCATCTTGGCAGAACCCTTTTCCTGAGTCTCCAAGGTAGTTATTTAAACCATCAAGGCAGAACTCATTTACTGATTTTTTCAAAATTTGTGAGTCTCCAAGGTAAAACTTGTATTCTGGCTCATCAACGTATAACTTGTTCAGTGGGTATTGTCTTGATAACTCACAATGAGTACTATTGCTGTAAAACTCTTTTTCAGGATTTTGCTGGTCTCCAAGGTATAACTCTTTGGTTGGGTCATCAAGGACGAACTCGTTCTGTGGGTCGTGGTCGCTCATAAGGTCTTCAACCAAGCCAACAATTTCCCTCCAAGTTGTAGCAAAAGCAGTATTTTCATTTTGTATTTCAGATACAATTTCCTGTGAGAGAAAATAATAATGTATTAATTAAGTTATTTAATTATTAAATGAGTATGCTTCAATCAAAGTTTGAAAATAGGAAAATAAAAATCTTACCTCAACAGATAAGAGGTTTGAATCCAGTTCATCAACTTGAAGGTTTAGTTCCATACAAGACAGAGAGTTCCAAGGAACACCAAAGTCATCCCACTCAAGGTCTTGGTCGCTCATAAGGTCTTCAACCAAGCCAACAATTTCCTCCCAAGTTGTAGCAAAAGCAGTATTTTCATTTTGTATTTCAGATACAATTTCCTGTGAGAGAAAATAATAATGTATTAATTAAGTTATTTAATTATTAAATGAGTATGCTTCAATCAAAGTTTGAAAATAGGAAAATAAAAATCTTACCTCAATGGATAAGAGGTTTGAATCCAGTTCATCAACTTGAAGGTTTAGTTCCATACAAGACAGAGAGTTCGAGGCAAGCACACAGCACACCATTGCCAGCAAGAACAAATGTTTAAAATGGAGCCTGGGTTTGAAGCTTTTATAGAGAAAGACTGGTGGGTGTGGTTTCCTTTGGAAATTCCCTGGGCAAGCCTAGGCAAGCCTTCATTGGGAAATTTTTCAAAACCATAACATCCTGTAATTTTCTAGTGATTTCTTTGTGAGTCAGAGATGAACTGGAAATGATGTAAGAGTGGGCGGGGCTTAGCAAAAGTAGGCGGAGCTTAGGAAAAGTGGGCGTGGCTTAGAAAAAATACCTTATGAAAAGTGGGCGGAGCTTAGCAAAGTGGGCGGGGCTTAGGAAAAGTGGGCGTGGCTTAGAAAAAATACCTCATGAAAAGTGGGCGAAGCTTAGCAAAAGTGGACGGGGCTTAGGAAAAGTGGGCATGGCTTAGAAAAAATACCTTATGAAAAGTGGGCGAAGCTTAGCAAAAGTGGGCGGGGCTTAGCAAAAGTGGGCGGGGCTTAAAGAAAAGTGGGCGGGGCTTATTGAATACCTTGTGGAAAGTGGGCGGGGCTTAACAAAAGTGGGCAGGGCTTAAAGAAAAGTGGGCGGGGCTTAA
>NW_028222228.1:52500-54826 GCF_056783735.1 Eptatretus burgeri
TGTGTGCGTGTGTATGTGTGTGTGCGTATGTGTAATAATGTGTGTGTGCGCGTAACATGTGTAATCTATAATAATGTGTATGCGTGTATATAATGCGCGTGTGCGTGTGTGTGTATGTATAATAATATAATGCAAATCAATAATATGTGTGTATATGTATAATAATATATATGCGTATAATGTATATGTGCATAAACAATGTGATGTATGTGCGGTAATGTGTGTAATATAATATAGTATAATAACACACATATGTAGTAGTATGTACGCATATGTGTCGTAATGTGCGTGTGTGCACGTGTATGTGTATATGTGTGTGCACATGTGTGTGTAATGTATCGTGTGTGCACGTAATATATAATAATATAATGCAGTATGTACATGCGGTAATGCAATACACATATAATAATATATGTACAATGTGTGATATGCGTATAATATAATATTCATGCGTGATAGTATTGCTGTAATGCATGTGTCATGTGTATGTCAATATGTGTGCGTATACATGTGTTATATGTGTGCGTGTATCATATGTGTGTGTGTGTGTGTGTGTGTCAACATGTATGTGTATATACACATGTGTGTGTGTAATAATGTATGCGTGTATATATATATGCGTGTAATATGTAATAGTGATACATATATATATAGCCATAATATATGTGTGTGTATAATAATAATACTTGCATGTATAATATAATACACTGTATGCACATATGTAATATATGTATATCAATGCATAATAATGTGTACGTATATAATAATATACGTAATAATATACATATATATATAATAATGCATGTGTATGTAATGCGTATATGTAATATACGTATGCGTATGTGTGCGTAATATCTGTTGTATACGTAATATAATATATATAATAATATACACATGTACATGTGATACGCATGTAATATGTGTAATACATATGTAATAATATGCTATGCATATATAATAATAATATCTATATGTAATGTGCGCATGTACATGCATATATATATGTATGTATGCATGCGTAATATATATACACATGTATACGTATGTGATATGTAATACATAATATATACACATATACGCTATATATATATGTGTCTGTGATCGTTGATGCCATATATATATGTGCATATATGTATATGCGTAATGTGCATTATACACATATGTGTATATATGTGTCACATGTGTGCAATATATACAAAAATCTGTGTGGTAATAATATCTGATATATATGTATGCACTAATATGTGTAATATAATATATGTGTACACACATATAATGGCATATATGTACATGTAATGTATATATATGTATGTAATATATATATATAATATATATGTAATATATGTGTCAGTATCGTATGTATGTATGTATTAATAATAATATGTATATGCACACATATATATCATATAATGCGTATAGTAATAATAATAATGTGTATCACATATATGTGATATACATATGTATATGTATATGTGTCTATATATATATAATGCACATATGTAATGTATGTGTATCGCATATATATATAAATAATATTGCATGTATATATAATACGTAATAATATTTGTATATGCGTAATATAATATGTGTATGTGTGTCAATGTAATATGTAATGTGTGTATCTTCATATAATGTAATGTGTGTGCGCGTATGTGTGTAAGTAATGTGTATGTGTAATTAATGCTGCGCAATGTATGTAATATAATAATAATAATGTATGTGTGTATGTGTAATATGCGCGCCGTAATGTGTATGTAATATATGTAATGCAGTATATGTATAAAATACGCATAATATAATAATATGTATGTCGCAATAATAATGTGTGTGTGTATGTGTGTGTGTATAATGTGTGTGTGTAATGTGTGTGTGTAATGTACGTGTATATATATGTACATATATGTAATAATATGCGCTAATATGTATATATATTGTGTCTAATAATATGGTAACAATAATATATATGTATGTATGTAATTAATAATGTATGTATGTAATAATATGTGTGTAATATATATATGTATAATAATAATAATAATATAATAATATAATAATAATATATGTGACATATGTCCTTTTGTATATACACATATATATGCACATATGTGTTTATAATAATAATAATATGTATGTATGCTATAATAATATTAATAATATATATATATATATATATGTATGTATAATATGTATGTATGTGTAATGTGTGTAATGTAATAATATGTGTAATATATAATAATAATATAATATGTATATGTGCATATGTAATATATGTGTGTATATAATATAATATATATAATATATAATATATAATAATAATATAATGTGT
>NW_028222229.1:0-54640 GCF_056783735.1 Eptatretus burgeri
CAGGAGTCAGTTGAGCGCCATCCGTCTCTTTGACGGTGAAGAGAGAAGACAGAAGAGAGAAGTGAGGGGCGAGGGTGCTTCGAGAGAGGAGAGAAGAGGAGAGAGGAGAGAAGAGAAGAGATATTTCCTCGACATGCATCCTTCGTCACCCGTCTGTCAATACCGCCACCGTCAAGGAATACCAGGACTCAGTTGCACGCCCCGTGTCTCTGTGACGGTGACCTGAGAAGAGAAGCAAGGAGACGTGCTTCCTCCACAAGAACCCTTCTTTCGTCACGGGTCCGTGAACGCCACCGCCGCCACTGCCAGGAATACCAGGAGTCAGTTGCGCAGCGTTCGTCTCTCTGACGGTGAAAGGAGAGGTGAGGAGAGATGAGTTGACATGATATGATCGGTTGACATGACCATCGGTGGGTGGGCAGATCGAGAATGAACACTGCCCTTGAGGGTGCAACCGCGGGTAAAATCGATCGGTGAGACCGCCTCTGCTCAATCCTGGCTCCCATCGCACAGGTTGAAAGAAGTAGAATGATCCCGAGGGTACTCTGTGGATGTGGGTAGTCACACGCAGGATCACCAACAAAGGGGAGTGACACCCCATTGCCATGATCCAACACCATGAGAATTATTCCCGATTCCCTTTCCACAACCACCAGCCTTGGTCATCGTCCTCATCCCAACCTCCAATGGGAAACACAAACACCCAAAAACCTCATGCTCGGCCACAATAGAAAAACTCATGGGAAAGAATTGGCCATTTGGAGAGCATGGCCCTGTGAATGGGACACGTGAGCTCCATATCCTGCAATGGGTGAGTATTCGCCCAGCCAAGGGAATTGCTTCCCCAGGGTCCTGGGAGTTTGGCTGTGGCCTCGCCTCCCGTGCACGCTCCACACCCACCCTCATGGATCACAAAGTTTTGCAATCACCAGTCAAGATTTCGCAAATCGCCCAAACATCGAATCTCAACTCGGATACGACGTTCGTACCAATTAACGGTACCCACTTCGCTTTCCGCCTTGATGGGGCATGGTCAGAAGTACCCCTGCCCTTCAAATACAGACCAAATTCATCTGGAGTCAAGACGTTGGCATTTCCGCTGTGCCTTCCAGTGAGAGGAATCATTTGTGACCAGGTATTAATGACTGGCAACTTCCGATGCTGTTTTTGGTTTTGAATCAATGCCACGTGACATTTTCAATCATGACTCAATATTCTGTTTTTGGAAGATAGTTTCGATTTTATAACATTATACTTGTGTACTGTCACAAACAACTTGTGCACTGGAAACATATTACGTCACAAACATAATACTACTGCGGGCCTTCGCCGCCTGCATCTGCGGGCTTCGTTGCTTGCATCTGTGGGATTCGTCACCTGTATTTGCGGGCCTTCTTCGCCGGCATCTGCCGGCACTCGTCGTTGCATCTGCAGGCCTTCGTCGCCTGCATCTGTGGGATTCGTCGCCTGTATTTGCGGGCCTTCGTCGCCGGCATCTGCGGGCACTCGTCGCTTGCATCTGCGGCCTTTGATCGCCTGCTTCTGCGGGCCCTCGTCGCCTGCATCTGCGTGCCCTCGTCGCCTGCATCTGCGGGCCCTCGTCGCCTGCATCTGCGGACCTTCGTTGCCTGCATCTGTGGGCCTTCGTCACCTGAATCTGCGGGCCTTCGTCGCCTACATTTGCGGGCCTTCCTCGCCTGCATCTGCAGCCCCTTGTCGCTTGCATCTGTGGGCCTTGATCGCCTGCCTCTGCGAGCCCTCGTCGCCTGCATTTCTGGGCCTTCATGGCCTGCATCTGAGGTCCCTCAATTCGTGCATCTGCAGGCTTTTGTTTGCATGCATCTGCGGCCCCTCATCACCTGCATATGTGGGCCTTCGTCACCTGCATCTACAGGCCCTCGTTGCCTGCAACTGCGGGCCCTCGTTGCCTGCATCTGCGGTGCCTGCATTTGCGGGCCTCTGTCGCCCGCATCTACGGGCCTCCGTCGCCTGCATCTGTGGTCTCTCGTCACCTGCATCTGTGGGCCCTCTTCACCTGCAACTGTGGGCCTTCATCACCTGCATCTGTGGGCCTTCATCGCCTGCATCTGCGGGCCTTTGTCGCTTGCATCTGCGGGCCTTGATCTCCTGCCTCTGCGGGCCCTTGTCGCCTGCATCTGGTTTGTATCATATATGGTGTGCGCCCAGTGTCTGCTCCTCCCCACCATCATCTTCCGCCCTACTTCTCCACCCCCACCCCATTCTTTCCCGCAAGGGTCTTCAATCATTGATTGCTCCTTCTGGCTCTGTATGTTTTTAAAATGATGAAAATGTGTTTATCCAATATAATTTTTCAAAATTTGTTGCGGTTGTTATTTGAAAACATTTTTTTAATTTCCACTATCATGTTCCTTTGGGTGTCAATCAATGCAATGTGCCATTTTCAATTTCTCTTCAATCCTCTTTAATTCTGGGAAATAATAACATTTCTTTATCAAAATAGATTTGTCATTTCAATTAAAAATGGACATCCTTTTTTCATATTTAGTCTTTTGGTGATTGTATTTGTTTTTGAACTGAGATGGGAAATGTGTTTTACCATGATGCTTGATAAAAAGTATGTTGGGGTTATTGTGGGAATCGATTGAAGTTTATTCTTTGATGCTGTTTTGGTGTTGAATCAATGCCACGTGACATTTTCAATAATTACTCAATGTTCTGTTTTTGGAAGATAGTTTCTATGAAAAACATCACACTTGTGTGCTGTCATAAACAATGCTGCATTATTATTGTAAAAACCTCAACATTTACGTGTTCTTCACGATCAT
Organism: Eptatretus burgeri; assembly: GCF_056783735.1. Taxonomy (NCBI): domain Eukaryota; kingdom Metazoa; phylum Chordata; class Myxini; order Myxiniformes; family Myxinidae; genus Eptatretus; species Eptatretus burgeri. Next base: position 2,808 of record NW_028222229.1, read on the forward strand.
TGTTTTAACAAGTGACTTGAAGCTTTTTGAATTTGAAATCATCCACCACAATCTGAGACATCAATTATTTTCCGAATGAGCTTCACCAATCTGAATATCAATGAAAATGAAGAAGCTGAAGAATAAATTTGCAGTTTTGTTTGCTGTTCATGTGAAGATTGTTTTACAGTGAAAAACAAATGGCAACGCCAACTGAATGCTTGGACTCTGAAGAGCACATCAGGAAGCAGAAATTCTTCACCTTATTTGGTTCAAGGTTGGTGAAAAATCCTCACTCATTTCCTGTGTTGGTGAAGTGGAGATGGGAATCACAATGGATGTCCATCACTTTGACGGGCGGGGATGGGGCCCGTCAATTTTTCCCTTTGATGGCATGGTTTTGGATGGTTTATTTTCCTTCTTGTTTTGCATTCATCAGGAGATATTCATTTTTGTCTGTTGATTGTCACAGGAAGTTCCATTTTTAGTGTTGTATTGATTTTCTGTAATTCATTCACAACGACATTTAATGAGAAACTGCATCTTGCAACTCACATGAGAAATATTCCAGTATTTATGTCGGTGCAAGTCACATGATATTTTTGAAATGTTGGCTTCACATTGCTTGATGATATTTCCAAGATATGCGACAAATAAGAGTCAAAAGAGAAGTGTTTATGTGAATACTTATTTTACATTTTTAAGATTTCCCTCTCCAGAGGAGTGGGTGTAACATTTTCAGCTGTTGGTTGGTTTGTTTGTCTGTCCATCGAAAGCACAGATCAATTGGAATATGAGTACTTTGATAACTTGTGGACCAGAAAACCACATAAAGAAGTCCTGGTGAGGGTCATCACTCATTGATTGCTCTTTCTCGTTCTATATGTTTTTGAAATGAAGGAAATGTGTTTATCCAAGATGTTCGAGCAAAAGTTTGTTGCAGTTATTATTTGATAATATTTGCGGTTATTCTCTAATTCTGTCAATGAATTTGAGGGCATTCGTGGACACCCGGTCGATTCCGCAGTGCGTCCCAACATTGCCCCGCTCAGTTTCTCGCCACCCTCTATGCTAAGTGTCCCAATTTCTGGGAGAATACTGGTGGGCCATATGTTCTTTGTCTCACTTTCCCTCTGTCACTCATTTGCAATTACCTGACGCCACCATCTGGCTGCCGAGAGCCTGACTCTGAATGTTGTGGACCTGGCATCCTGGTGCTCACATTGGCAACTGTTTGCCTTCTGTGGACCCAGTGCCACCACCCGACTCAGTCTCATTTCACCTGAACCAGGACCGTGTGGTCATGATTGCCGGGACGCACCTCGACTCCCTCAAGAGGCCTGGGGGTCAGCCATCCCGGGCCCAAGGAATGACCTTGGAACCCTTGAGGGTTCAACTGTGGGTAAAATCGATCGGTGAGACAGCCTCTGCTCAATCCTGGCTCCCATCACACAGGTTGAAAGAAGTAGAATGATCCCGAGGGTACTCTGTGGATGTGGGTAGTCACACGCAGGATCACCAACAAAGGGGAGTGACACCCCATTGCCATGATCCAACACCATGAGAATTATTCCCGATTCCCTTTCCACAACCACCAGCCTTGGTCATCGTCCTCACCCCAACTTCCAATGGGAAACACAAACACCCAAAAACCTCATGCTCGGCCACGATAGAAAAACTCATGGGAAAGAATTCGCCATTTGGAGAGCATGGCCCTGTGAACGGGGCACGCGAGCTCCACATCCTGCAATGGGTGAGTCTTCGCCCAGCCAAGGGAATTCTTTTCCCAGGATCCTGGGTGTTTCGCCGTGGCCTCGCCTCCCGTGCACGCTCCACACCCACCCTCATGGATCACAACATTTTGCAATCACCAGTCGAGATTTCGCAAATCACCCAAACATCTAATCTCGACTCGGATACGATGTTCCCATCAACTTAAGGGACCCACTTCGCTTTCTGCCCTGATGGGGCCTGGTCAGAAGTACCCCTGCCTTTCAAATACAGCCCAAATTCTTCAGGATTCAAGACATTGGCAGTTCTGCTGTGCCTTCCAGTGAGAGGAATCATTTGTGACCAGGCATTAATGACTGGCAACTTCCGATGCTGTTTTTCGTGTTGCATCAATGCCACCTGACATTTTCAATCATGATTCAATATTCTGTTTTTGGTAGATAGTTAAGATTTAATAACATAATACTTGTGTACTGTCACAAACAACTTGTGCACTGGAAACGTATTATGTCACAAACATAATACTGTTGCGGATTCGCGCCCGCCGGCGTGCGGACGGCCACGTAACTCGAATCGCGGCACGTCACCCACCGGACGGACAATCCAGTCGTGACCCTCTCGGACTAACGCCGGGAATCAGTCACGGGTGGACCTTTCGGTCTCACCACGATCGTGCCAATCGGCCCCCGCGTGGGATAGGGTTGCTCGCCAAATTCGACCTACCTAAGTACCCACACGGAGGGTAGACCGGGCGATCGCACCTCGCCGCAGGTCGACTTCGGACACGGGCCACTTTAAGCGACCCGTTCCGTACTATCGGGATAACCGAGCGGTGTTTTTCGTCGGCCTCGACGGTTCGATTAATTATAGGGCGTTTTAGCCCACGACCAACCCTTTACGTGAAGCAAGATGGAGATTCAATGAAAGAAAAGACGAAGCGAAGCGGGAAAACAGTTCAACAATAAGCACATTTATTTCGCGATGAACGGAAAGCACACATATACAATTCCACCAAAAGCACATGTAAAATAAGAAGACAATGCAATATTACACAAAAAAGCAAATGCAACAATGCAGATCTATCCGACTACCGGGCACACGGCAACACTTATACAATTTTACTTCACAGACGGCGCCGACAACACATATTCCCAAAGCAAAAGAAAAGAGAACCACCCTCCAGGATGAGGGGGGTAGGCGGGCCTGGGGCCGAGACCGTGTCGGGCCTACCCGTCTGATGATGAGACGCGGAGCGGCGGTGGTGCCTCAACTCCGCGGGCCTCGCGGACAGTGTCTGGTAGGGGGTGGGAAGGGGGCCCCCTTTGTCGCACTATCTCAGCGCGGGGGGAAACAGGAGGGGGTTGCTGATGCTCGGGGGAAGGAGGATATCACCCTGTCTCGGGTCCCGCGGCGAGCGTCTCCTCCTCCACCTCGGTCGCGTTGCTGGCCTCTCCCTGTGCAGCTCCCGGCACCGACGCGAGCACCCCCTCGTCCGCCTTCGCCGCCGTCACCTCTCCACAGCTCCGTCCTCTTCACTCTGACTAGTACCACTTCTTTCCAGCTCCACCGACGACTCTCTTGAACTCCGCACACTCCACTGCCTTGACTGACGAACGCAGCCGTTTATATAAGCCCCGTGGCTTCGCTCTTTCACCCTTGACCCTCTGCCTCCGACCCTTCACCTCTCTTGCTGGCTCCCCATTGGCCCGAGGAAAAGTGGGCGTGAATGCCTTTTGATCCATGAATTTGCATATAGCGACCGCCCTCCAACGCCCTGGAGGCGGGGCCAAATCGCCCCTCGCTCACCGATTGGACGGAACAAAAGTGGGCGTGAGTCGTTTTTGATCCGTTTTCTGCGGAAAGTCCGTGATGTTTTTGAACACGCTGCTCGGTGCGCGCCCTACACGAGTCCAGCATCGGTGCCCACAAGTGGCGCGAGATGGTGTGGATGCGATGGTGGCGAGTTGTGACGGTAAAGGTCGTGGCGGTTGTGGTGAAGCGGCGTTGTGGTTGTTGTTGTGAAGCGGCGTTGTGGTTGGTGGTTGTTGTTGTGAAGCGGCGTTGTGGTTGGTGGTTGTTGTGTCATGGCTGTTGAGACGTGGTTGGTGGTGGTAATAATGGCGGCTGGTCCAAAATAAAGATAGTAAAAGAAAAACGGCTATCCTGAAGAGTCGCAGCCCGAGTGAATGACATTTATTCCCTCAAGACAACGGGTTTGGGCCTAACTACACATATACTTACCGAGATACCTCACCTAAGGGACCTGAATGGTGGTTTGTGAATTTCGTCAACCACAACAATACTACTGCGGGCCTTCGTCGGCTGCATCTGTGGGCCCTCGTTGCCTGCATCTCGGGGCCTTCGTCGCCTGCATCTGCGGGCCTTCGTCGCCTGCATATGCGGGCTTCGTCGCCTGTATTTGCGGGCCTTCGTCGCCGGCATCTGCGGGCACTCGTCGCTTGCAGCTGCGGGCCTTGATCGCCTGCCTCTGCCGGCCCTCGTAGCCTGCATCTGCGGGCCCTCGTCGCCTGCATCTACGGGACTTCGTCGCCTGCATCTGCGGGCCTTCGTCGCTTACATTTGCGGGCCTTCGTCTCCCGCTTCTGCGGGCCCACGTCGCTCACATCTGCGGGACTTGTCGCCCGCATCTGCTGGCCCTCATTGCCTGCATCTGCGGGCCCTCGTCGCCGCATCTGCGGACCTTCGTTGCCTGCATCTGTGGGCCTTCGTCGCCTGCATCTGCGGGCCTTCGTTGCCTGCATTCGCGGGCCTTCCTCGCCTGCATCTGCAGGCCCTTGTGGCTTGCATCTGTGGGCCTTGATCGCCTGCCTCTGCGGGCCCTCGTCGCCTGCATGTCTGGGCCTTCATCTGCGTGCCCTCGTCACGTGCATCTGCAGGCTTTTGTTGCCTGCATCTGCGGACCCTCATCGCCTGCATCTGCAGGCCTTCGTCACCTGCATCTGCGGTGCCTGCATTTGCGGGCCTCTGTCGCCCGCATCTACGGGCCTCTGTCGCCTGCATCTGTGGGCTCTCGTCGCCTGCATCTGTGGGCCCTCATCGCCTGAAACTGTCGGCCTTGATCTCCTGTCTCTGCGGGCCCTCGTCGCCTGCATCTGGTTTGTATCATATATGGTGTGCGCCCAGTGTCTGCTCCTCCCCACCATCATCTTCCGCCCTACTTCTCCACCCCCACCCCGTTCTTTCCTGCAAGGGTCTTCAATCATTGATTGCTCCTTCTGGCTCTATGTTTTTGAAATGATGAAAATGTGTTTATCCAATATGATTTTTCAAAATTTGTTGGGGTTGTTATTTGAAAACATTTTTTAATTTCCACTGTCATGTTCCTTTGGGTGTCAATCAATGCAATGTGCCATTTTCAATTTCTCTTCAATCCTCTTTAATGCTGGGAAATAATAACATTTCTTTATCAAAATAGATTTGTTTTTTTCAATTTAAATGGACATCCTTCTTTCATATTTAGTCTTTTGGTGATTGTATTTGTTTTTGAACTGATATGGGAGATGTGTTTAACCATGATGCTTGATAAAAAGTATGTTGGGGTTATTGTGGGAATCGATTGAAGTTTATTCTTTGATGCTGTTTTGGTGTTGAATCAATGCCACGTGACATTTTCAATCATTACTCAATGTTCTGTTTTTGGAAGATAGTTTCGATGACAAACATCACACTTGTGTGCTGTCATAAACAATGCTGCATTATTTTTGTAAAAACCTCAACATTTACGTGTTCTTCACGATCATTGTTTTAACAAGTGACTTGAAACTTTTTGAATTTGAAATCATCCACCATAATCTGAGACATCAATTATTTTCCGAATGAGCTTCACCAATCTGAATATAAATGAGTATGTATAACCTCAAGAATAAATTTGGAGTTTTGTTTGCTGTACATGTGAAGATTGATTAACAGTGAAAAACAAGTGGCAATGCCAACTGAATCGTTGGACTCTGAAGAGCACATCAGGAAGCAGAAATTCTTCACCTTATTAGGTTCAAGGTTGGTGAAAAATCCTCACTCATTTCCTGTGTTGGTGAAGTGGAGATGGAAATCACAATGGATGTCCATCACTTTGACGGGCGGGGATGGGGCCCGTCAATTTTTCCCTTTGATGGCATGGTTTTGGATGGTTTATTTTCCTTCTTGTTTTGCATTCATCAGGAGATATTCATTTTTGTCTGTTGATTGTCACAGGAAGTTCCATTTTTAGTGTTGTATTGATTTTCTGTAATTCATTCACAATGACATTTAATGAGAAACTGCATCTTGCAACTCACATGAGAAATATTCCAGTATTTATGTCGGTGCAAGTCACATGATATTTTTGAAATGTTGGCTTCACATTGCTTTATGATATTTCCACGATATGCGACAAATAAGAGTCAAAAGAGAAGTGTTTATGTGAATACTTATTTTACATTTTTATGATTTCCCTCTCCAGAGGAGCGGGTGTTACATTTTCGGCCGTTTGTTGGTTTGTTTGTCTGTTTGTTTGTCTGTTTGTTTTTCTGTCCATCGAAAGCACAGATCAATTGGAATATGAGTACTTTGATAACTTGTGGACCAAAAAACCACATAAAGAAGTCCTGGTGAGGGTCTTCACTCATTGATTGCTCTTTGTCGTTCTTTATGTTTTTGAAATGAAGGAAATGTGTTTATCCAAGGTGTTTGAGCAAAAGTTTGTTGGCGCTATTATTTGATAATATTTGCGGTTATACTCTAATTTTCCTTTGGGTGTCAATGAATTTGAGGGCATTCGTGGACATCCGGTCGATTCTGCAGTGCGTCCCAACATTGCCCCGCTCAGTTTCTCGCCACCCTCTATGCTCAGTGTCCCAATGTCTGGGAGAATACTGGTGGGCCGTATGTTCTTTGTCTCCCTTTCCCTCTGTCACTCATTTGCAATTACCTGATGCCACCATCTGGCTGCCGAGAGCCTGACTCTCTGAAGGCTGTGGACCTGGCATCCTGGTGCTCACCTTGGCAAACGTTTGCCTTCTGTGGACCCAGTGCCATCGTCCGACTCGGTCCCATTTCACCTGAACCAGGACCGTGTGGTCATGATTGCCGGGACGCACCTCGACTCCCTCAAGAGGCCTGGGGGTCAGCCATCCCGGGCCCAAGGAATGACCTTGGAACCCTGCTCACCATCGGTGGGTGGGCAGATCGAGAATGCACACTGCCCTTGAGGGTGCAACCGCGGGTAAAATCGATCGGTGAGACCGCCTCTGCTCAATCCTGGCTCCCATCGCACAGGTTCAAAGAAGTAGAATGATCCCGAGGGTACTCTGTGGATGTGGGTAGTCACACGCAGGATCACCAACAAAGGGGAGTGACACCCCATTGCCATGATCCAACACCATGAGAATTATTCCCGATTCCCTTTCCACAACCACCAGCCTTGGTCATCGTCCTCATCCCAACCTCCAATGGGAAACACAAACACCCAAAAACCTCATGCTCGGCCACAATAGAAAAACTCGTGGGAAAGAATTGGCCATTTGGAGAGCATGGCCCTGTGAATGGGACACGTGAGCTCCATATCCTGCAATGGGTGAGTATTCGCCCAGCCAAGGGAATTGCTTCCCCAGGGTCCTGGGAGTTTGGCTGTGGCCTCGCCTCCCGTGCACGCTCCACACCCACCCTCATGGATCACAAAGTTTTGCAATCACCAGTCGAGATTTCGCAAATCGCCCAAACATCGAATCTCAACTCGGATACGACGTTCGTACCAATTAACGGTACCCATTTCGCTTTCCGCCTTGATGGGGCGTGGTCAGAAGTACCCCTGCCCTTCAAATACAGACCAAATTCATCTGGAGTAAAGACGTTGGCATTTCCGCTGTGCCTTCCAGTGAGAGGAATCATTTGTGACCAGGTATTAATGACTGGCAACTTCCGATGCTGTTTTTGGTGTTGAATCAATGCCACGTGACATTTTCAATCATGACTCAATATTCTGTTTTTGGAAGATAGTTTCGATTTTATAACATTATACTTGTGTACTGTCACAAACAACTTGTGCACTGGAAACATATTATGTCACAAACATAATACTACTGCGGGCCTTCGCCGCCTGCATCTGCGGGCTTCGTTGCCTGCATCTGTGGGATTCGTCACCTGTATTTGTGGGCCTTCTTCGCCGGCACTCGTCGCTTGCATCTGCAGGCCTTCGCCGCCTGCATCTGCGGGCCTTCGTCGCCTGCATCTGCGGGCCCTCGTCGCATGCATCTGCGGGCCTTCGTCGCCTGCATCTGTGGGATTCGTCGCCTGTATTTGCGGGCCTTCGTCGCCGGCATCTGCGGGCACTCGTCACTTGCATCTGCGGCCTTTGATCGCCTGCTTCTGCGTGCCCTTGTGGCCTGCATCTGCGGGCCCTCGTCGCCTGCATCTGCGGGCCTTGATCGCCTGCTTCTGCGGGCCCTTGTCGCCTGCATCTGCGGGCCCTCGTCCCCCGCATATGCTGGCCCTCGTCGCCGGCATCTGCGGGCCTTCGTCACCTGCATCTGCGGGCCCTCGTCGCCAGCATCTGCGGACCTTCGTTGCCTGCATCTGTGGGCCTTCGTCACCTGCATCTGCGGGCCTTCGTCGCCTACATTTGCGGGCCTTCCTCGCCTGCATCTGCAGCCCCTTGTCGCTTGCATCTGTGGGCCTTGATCGCCTGCCTCTGCGGGCCCTCGTCGCCTGCATTTCTGGGCCTTCATGGCCTGCATCTGTGGTCCCTCATTACGTGCATCTCTAGGCTTTTGTTGCCTGCATCTGCGGCCCCTCATCACCTTCGTCACCTGCATCTACAGGCCCTCGTTGGCTGCAACTGCGGGCCCTCGTTGTCTGCATCTGCGGTGCCTGCGTTTGCGGGCCTCTGTCACCCGCATCTACGGGCCTCCGTCGCCTGCATCTGTGGTCTCTCATCACCTGCATCTGTGTGCCCTCTTCACCTGCAACTGTGGGCCTTCATCGCCTGCATCTGCGGGCCTTCGTCGCTTGCATCTGCGGGCCTTGATCTCCTGCCTCTGCGGGCCCTTGTCGCCTGCATCTGGTTTGTATCATATATGGTGTGCGCCCAGTGTCTGCTCCTCCCCACCATCATCTTCCGCCCTACTTCTCCACCCCCACCCCATTCTTTCCCGCAAGGGTCTTCAATCATTGATTGCTCCTTCTGGCTCTGTATGTTTTTAAAATGATGAAAATGTGTTTATCCAATATAATTTTTCAAAATTTGTTGCGGTTGTTATTTGCAAACATTTTTTAATTTCCACTATCATGTTCCTTTGGGTGTCAATCAATGCAATGTGCCATTTTCAATTTCTCTTCAATCCTCTTTAATTCTGGGAAATAATAACATTTCTTTATCAAAATAGATTTGTCATTTCAATTAAAAATGGACATCCTTTTTTCATATTTAGTCTTTTGGTGATTGTATTTGTTTTTGAACTGAGATGGGAAATGTGTTTTACCATGATGCTTGATAAAAAGTATGTTGGGGTTATTGTGGGAATCGATTGAAATTGATTCTTTGATGCTGTTTTGGTGTTGAATCAATGCCATGTGACATTTTCAATAATTACTCAATGTTCTGTTTTTGGAAGATAGTTTCTATGAAAAACATCACACTTGTGTGCTGTCATAAACAATGCTGCATTATTATTGTAAAAACCTCAACATTTACGTGTTCTTCACGATCATTGTTTTAACAAGTGACTTGAAGCTTTTTGAATTTGAAATCATCCACCACAATCTGAGACATCAATTATTTTCCGAATGAGCTTCACCAATCTGAATATCAATGAAAATGAAGAAGCTGAAGAATAAATTTGCAGTTTTGTTTGCTGTACATGTGAAGATTGTTTTACAGTGAAAAAACAAATGGCAACGCCAACTGAATGCTTGGACTCTGAAGAGCACATCAGGAAGCAGAAATTCTTCACCTTATTAGGTTCAAGGTTGGTGAAAAATCCTCTCATTTCCTGTGTTGGTGAAGTGGAGATGGGAATCACAATGGATGTCCATCACTTTGACGGGCGGGGATGGGGCCCGTCAATTTTTCCCTTTGATGGCATGGTTTTGGATGGTTTATTTTTCCTTCTTGTTTTACATTCATCAGGAGATATTCACTTTTGTCTGTTGATTGTCACAGGAAGTTCCATTTTTAGTGTTGTGTTGATTTTCTGTCATTCATTCACAACGACATTTTATGAGAAACTGCATCTTGCAACTCACATGAGAAATATTCCAGTATTTATGTCGGTGCAAGTCACATGATATTTTTGAATTGTTGGCTTTACATTGGTTTTTGATATTTCCAAGAAATGCGACAAATAAGAGTCAAAAGAGAAGTGTTTATGTGCATACTTATTTTACATTTTTATGATTTCCCTCTCCAGAGGAGTGGGTGTTACATTTTCGGCCGTTTGTCTTTGTTTTTCTGTCCATCGAAAGCACAGATCAATTGGAATATGAGCACTTTGATAACTTGTAGACCAGAAAACCACATAAAGAAGTCCTGGTGAGGGTCTTCACTCATCGATTGCTCTTTCTTGTTCTTTATGTTTTTGAAATGAAAAAAATGTGTTTATCCAAGATGTTTGAGCGAATGTTTGTTGGGGTTATTATTTAATAATATTTGCGGTTATACTATAATTTTCCTTTGGGTGTCAATGAATTTGAGGGCATTCGTGGACATCCGGTCAATTCCGCAGTGCGTCCCAACACTGCCCCGCTCAGTTTCTCGCCACCCTCTATGCTAAGTGTCCCAATTTCTGGGAGAATACTGGTGGGCCATATGTTCTTTGTCTCACTTTCCCTCTGTCACTCATTTGCAATTACCTGACGCCACCATCTGGCTGCCGAGAGCCTGACTCTGAATGTTGTGGACCTGGCATCCTGGTGCTCACATTGGCAACTGTTTGCCTTCTGTGGACCCAGTGCCACCACCCGACTCAGTCTCATTTCACCTGAACCAGGATCGTGTGGTCATGATTGCCGGGACGCACCTCGACTCCCTCAAGAGGCCTGGGGGTCAGCCATCCCGGGCCCAAGGAATGACCTTGGAACCCTTGAGGGTTCAACTGTGGGTAAAATCGATCGGTGAGACAGCCTCTGCTCAATCCTGGCTCCCATCGCACAGGTTGAAAGAAGTAGAATGATCCCGAGGGTACTCTGTGGATGTGGGTAGTCACACGCAGGATCAACAACAAAGGGGAGTGACACCCCTTTGCCATGATCCAACACCATGAGAATTATTCCCGATTCCCTTTCCACAACCACCAGCCTTGGTCATCGTCCTCACCCCAACTACCAATGGGAAACACAAACACCCAAAAACCTCATGCTCGGCCACGATAGAAAAACTCATGGGAAAGAATTCGCCATTTGGAGAGCATGGCCCTGTGAACGGGGCGCGCGAGCTCCATATCCTGCAATGGGTGAGTATTCGTCCAGCCAAGGGAATTGCTTCCCCAGGGTCCTGGGAGTTTGGCTGTGGCCTCGCCTCCCGTGCATGCTCCACACCCACCCTCATGGATCACAAAGTTTTGCAATCACCAGTCGAGATTTCGCAAATCGCCCAAACATCGAATCTCAACTCGGATACGACGTTAGTACCAATTAACGGTACCCACTTCGCTTTCCGCCTTGATGGGGCGTGGTCAGAAGTACCCCTGCCCTTCAAATACAGACCATATTCATCAGGAGTCAAGACGTTGGCATTTCCGCTGTGCCTTCCAGTGAGAGGAATCATTTGTGACCAGGCATTAATGACTGGCAACTTCCAATGCTGTTTTTGGTGTTGAATCAATGCCACGTGACATTTTCAATCAAGACTCAATATTCTGTTTTTGGAAGATAGTTTCGATTTTATAACATAATACTTGTGCACTGCAAACATATTATGTCACAAACATAATACCACTGCGGGCCTTCGCCGCCTGCATCTGCCGGCTTCATCGCCTGCATCTGCGTGCCCTCGTCCCTTGCATTTGCAGGGCTTCGCCGCCTGCATCTGCGAGCCTTCGTCGCCCGAATCTGTGGGCCTTCATCCCCCGCTTCTGCCGGCCCTCGTCACCCACATTTGGTGTCCCTTGTCACTGCGGGCCTTCGCTGCCTGAATCTGCGGGCCCTCGTCGCCTGCATCTGCGTGCCCTCATCCCTTGCATCTGCAGGCCTTCGCCGCCTGCATCTGCGAGCCCTCGTCGGCCGCATCTGCGGGCGTTCATCACCTGCATCTTTGGACCTTCGTCGCCGGCATCAGCGGGCCCTCCTCGCCTGCATCTGCGGGCCTTCGGCGCCTGCATCTGCGGGCCTTCGTCACCTGCATCTGCCGGCCTTCGTTGCCTGGCCGACGAGGGCCCGCAGATGCAGGCGACGAGGGCCCGCAGATGCAGGCGACGAGGGCCCGCAGATGCAGGCGACGAGGGCCCGCAGATGCAGGCGACGAGGGCCCGCAGATGCAGGCGACGAAGGCCCGCAGATGCAGCCGACGAGGGCCCGCAGATGCAGGCGACAAAGGCCCGGAGATGCAGGCAACGAGGGCCTGTAGATTCAGGCGACAAAGTCCCGCAGATGCAGGCAATGAAGGCCTGTAGATGCAGGCGACGAAGGCCCGCACATGCAGGCGACGAGGGCCCGCAGATACCGGCGACGAAGGCCCGCAGATGCAGGTGACAAGGGCCAGCAAATGCGGGCGACGAGGGCCGGCAGAAGCGGGGGACGAAGGCCCACAGATTCGGGCGACGAGGGCTCGCAGATGCAGGCGGCGAAGGCCTGCAGATGCAAGGGACGAGGGCACGCAGATGCAGGCGACGAGGTCCCACAGATGCAGGCGACGAGGACCCACAGAGGCAGGCGATCAAGGCCCGCAGCTGCAAGTGACGAGTGCCCGCAGATGCCGGTGACGAAGGCCCGCAAATACAGGCGACGAAGGCCCGCAGATACTGGCTATGAAGGCCTGCAGATGCAGGTGACGAGGGCCAGCAGATGCGGGCGATGAAGCCCCTCAGATGCAGGCGACGAAGGCCCGCAGATGCAGGCGACGAAGGCCCACAGATGCAGGCGACGAAGATGCAGGCAACGAGGACCCACAGATGCGGGCGACGAAGGCCCGCAGTAGTATTATGTTTGTGACAATATGTTTCCAGTGCACAAGTTGTTTGTGTATTATGTATTATGCACACAAGTATTATGTTATTAAATCGAAACTATCTTCCTAAAACAGAATATTGAGTCATGATTGAAAATGTCACGTGGCATTGATGTCAGCATCAAAATTTCAGCACGTCAACAGTGCTCAGAGTTATAGTTTTCAACTTTCCCATTTACTTTTAACTTTTACATGCTCAATTCATTTGTCATCACTAGATTCCTTGAGACAGAAATTGATTTTACGTGGGTATATCCACCTGGAGTTCCAAAATCAGCCGCAATTATAATTTTGGTATGTTTTTTGTTGGAAATCACTTATAACATGAAGAAATGCAAAAAAAAAAAATCGAAATTTTGTTGGAAAAAAAGTTGCAAAATGTTCTTTTTCTCTCTCTAACAATTTTTTGGTTTGGGGGGGGGGGTTGAAATCACTCAAAACATGCAGAAATGCAAAAACAAAAATTTAATTTTGTCTTTCAAAATGGCTGCCATATCGGCCATATTGGACTTTGGACCAAGTCCAAAATCTAATGGCATGATCCATGGACCATACCTAATCCCCCCACCAAATTTCGTCGAAATCCGTCAAGGAGTTTTTTTCCGTAATACTGTTCACAAACAAGCAGTCATAGACTGGTACTTACGAAATCGTCAACTTGACCTCTGACCTTGTCTAATAAAAGCTGTCTCTTGAGAAGGTAGCGGCGCAAACCAGAAGTTTCTACGATGATTCTGTCCCAAACCATCAAAAATCGTAACGTCGACCGAAGCAAAAATCTCCATTTCTCCATGCAATTATTTTATATTATTTTATCAAATTCACAAAACTGTAATATTCGGCCATCCACCAACAATCTTTACATAATCCGACGGCTTAGCGAGTCAGGCATGCGTCGATAACCTTTATTGGGATAAAAAAATGACTTTTAAACACCATCTTGATCGAAAACACCGTCAGCGCGCACACGGAAAACCTTTACGTGACTCAACGAAGCGTCTGCTCGAGCGGGCGTCTAAGACTCTCTTACCAAGGCTATGACCTCGCCATAACCATCGACGGGAAGGCAAAACGATACTTGGTGGACACCTCCCAAGTGTTCCACCTTGGGCAGCAGAGCCTGAACGTGTTGGACACGACGAGCCGGTTAAAATACTTGGGAATACAATTCCAACCCCACGGGGTTGTCCCATCTCATGGATCTGCCCTTGAGGAAGGACTGAGAAACCTAAAACGAGCACCTCTGAAACCCCAACAAAGATTGTTCATGCAGAGAGACCACGTCATGCCCAAACTCCAGCATGCGCTCGTCCTGGGAGCACCCAAAGAGGAACACCTCGTAAGCTGGATGTGCAGACGCGACATCACGTCAGATTGTGGCTAAGATTACCCAAGGATACTCCTTTAGCATACCTTTATGCCCGATCGGCGGATGATAGACTGGGCTTGCCCCAGCTTTCAATAACGGTTCCTATTTTGCGGGAAAAACGGATGCGCGGGCTTGAGCAGTCAGACAGCCCTTACATCAAAGCTGTCATCGGTACAACATTGGGTGATATGGTGAGGACGAGGAACACATACAATCTGCATTATGGTGGAGAGCGCCTAAAATCAACTAAGCAGGCGGATGCCGTCATGGCCAAGCTTTTATATCATGCAGTGGACGGGCAAGGCCTACTGGTAGCAAATAGGGTGCCTGAGCCGAATGGCTGGGTTCTCAGCCACTCTTGGCTCCAGTCCGGTAGAGCCTACATTGATTCGGTGAAGGTGAGGGGAAACTTGCTCCCCACCGGATCCAGATCAAGCCGTGGTAGACGGCGACCGGGAAATGAAGGATGGTGCGATGCAGGTTGTCATGTGAAGGAGTCCTTGAACCATATCTCCCAAGCATGTGTTCGAACCCATGGTGGAAGAGTTCGGCGGCATGACGCAGTCTCTCGCGCTTCGTCTGCGGCCGACTACGACAACGTGGGTTCATCGCCATTGAGGAACCAAGGAATCCAACACCAGCGGGGATCCGAAAGCCGGATATAATAGCCGACAGAAACGGAAAACCGGTGGTGTTGGACACGCAGATCAAGAGTGATACTCTCAGCCTGTCGGAAGAACATGCAAGGAAAAGGAGATATTATGACACTCTGGATATCCTTGAGTGGGTAATGAGTAAATTCGGCAGTGAAAACGTTCCACTTGTCTCTTCTATCACTCTCAATTGGCGCGGAGTATGGGCACTGGAATCAGCTGCCATGCTCCGCGAACTCTGCCTCAGTCAAGCCGACCTCAAACTCATTTCAGTGATGGTCGTACAAAAGACCGCCCTGATCTTTAGGGAGTTCAAGCGGTCCGCACACACGCGCATAACATGGCGCCAGTAGAAGGTTTACGTCACTCCACAATCGTGCCACGAGAAATAAATAGGACGTACGGATGGACGTCAGAGAGGAGATAAGTCACAAGGCCGGTTATGGTCATCCGACTGCGTGACAATTGAAAGGCGGAGTCCCGACGGGAAGATACACGGTTTACCCATGGAGATCATCGTACCACGGGGCATGAACCGGACCCTCGTCGTGCCTCTTTAAGCGGATGATGGGAGGATACAGGACGTGCCCAGGAAGAAAAACGAGGTTCTCTCCCGGTTCTACCATGGGGTAGGCACCAGGATCAAGATATCATCCGCATAGTATTGAGCGTCCAGACGGCAGGGAGATAGGTGCTTGCGACTCTGGGCCTCTACACCGAGGGGCATAAAGGAGCGCACGCACGAGCAGGCGAAAAGTGGCGGCATGACGACAGAGTAGAAGATATGGCGCCTTGAAGGTTCAGCGGGGTGTAATTTTGCACCCCGTCGAGGAAAAGTAGTACGAGCTCCGGGTCAAGACCAGGCACGGGAGCTCGGCTAACATAGCCAAATGCCTCGTCATCTAACTAGTGACGCGCATGAATGGATGAACGAGATTCCCACTGTCCCTATCTACTATCCAGCGAAATCACAGCCAAGGGAACAGGCTTGGCAGAATTCAGCGGGGAAAGAAGACCCTTTTGAGCTTGACTCTAGCCCGATTCTGTGAAGGGACTTGAGAGGCGTAGAATAAGTGGGAGGCCCGCCGGGGCTCGCGTGGTCCGACCCCGTGAGGGGTGCAGGGCGCGCGTTGTCGCCGACGCGGAGCCGCCGGTGAAATGCCACGACTCTTACCGTTCCTTTACTAACCCGGTGAGACGGGGAGTGAGGGCACTTGGATTCAGACACTTGGCGCGTGAGTCTGGCTGAGCAGCCAGTGGCGCGAAGCTACCATCTGAGGGATTATGGCTGAACGCCTCTCAGTCAGAATCCCTCCTTGGGCACGGCGATACTGTTGCTCGTGGGGCTTCGGCCGGGACAGCGTATACGCATCTTGAGCTGGCGGTCCCCTCCGTTGAATTTCGGAGGGTGGCTTCCGGCGCGGTCCTCCGCACGGCATCGGTTTCGAGGGTCGCCCAATGAATCTTGCAGTGCGACCCTCTCCGAGCGCCGCTCGCACAGCACGACGGTGGGGCGCCATGCGCCGAATGACTCGTAAACGACCTGGTTACGGCTCGGGGTGTCGTAAGTAGCAGAGCAGCTTTGTCGCTGCGATCTATTGAAAGTCATCCTTCGAGCTAATGTTTCGTCCGAGCGATACACGGTGGAACGGTGCGCCGGTGCACTGCGAAGCACGAAAGGTGCTTGCCTCCGAGGGCGATGCGGACGTGGGTGCCGGCACTGCCCATCTCTCGGTGCCGTGTGCTTCGTGCGAGTGTACTCTCGTCGTAGCTGCTGCGTTTTTTCGTTTGCTTTTTTTTTATCCTTCTGAGCAGCTGCCGACTGCAGAGGCTCGACCGGCGAGCACCGGACGTCTTTAGGTTGCTGCGTGCGGTTGTTGGTCTCATGGCCGTTTGCGGTGTGCTCGATGTTGCATGACAAGTAACAGCTTGGGACGGGGTCCTCCACAAGGCCCCCGTCGCACGGGCGTGTGTCAAGCGTGAGCGGACGAAGGGAGGGCGAGGACAGCACACAGAACACAGCACACAGACGGCAGACAAGAGAGGGGTTTTCTCCTCAAGGACCCTTCGTGATTCGTGACCGGTCCATCAACATCACCGCCGTCACCAGGTGGACAGGTCCTTCTTCACAAGTACCGTTTTTCACCAGTCCCTCAACACCGCCACCATCAGCAATAGCAGGAGTCAGTTGAGCGCCATCTGTCTCTTTGACGGTGAAGAGAGAAGACAGAAGACAGAAGAGACAAGAGAGAAGAGATGGGCGAGGGTGCTTCGAGAGAGGAGAGAAGAGAAGAGAGGATAGAAGAGAAGAGATATTTCCTCGACATGCATCCTTCGTCACCCGTCTGTCAATACCGCCACCGTCAAGGAATACAAGGACTCAGTTGCACGCCCCGTGTCTCTGTGATGGTGACCTGAGAAGAGAAGCAAGGAGACGTGAGTAGGGTAAGAATACTGATTCTGGCTCACTTTTTCCTATGTAAATGAATGAGGGATTTTCAGCGATTCCCTTTTTTTCCCTAAAAATAAACCCCCTTTTTATCCCAAGGTATATTTATTTGTCTCCCCTTTTAACCTCGGGGCTCTCTATTCAAATAACCCATTCAACAAGATAAAGATTTGTTAAAGGTGATTCTAAAGAAATATCTGAAATGTCTAAGCCCCGGGACACTCTTTATCAAATAACCGATGCATATTGTTTAACTCACTCATTGAACCTATAAACATTTGTTCATTCTCAAATTCCTTCAATAGTTTAATTTTCTTTGCACAATAATCCCCATCTAAAATATTGACAAACAAAACATTTGAATCTTTATATTTTTTAAGATACCCCTTTTGTGCCATTATGAAATGATAAACTTCTCTTAATGCTCTTGTTTGACCACCTCCTGAGCCACATATCATTTTGAGATTATAGTAAATTGTTTTTTCATTGTTCAATTGATAACCATCAAAGTTTTCAGTCCATTCAAGGATATTTATTATTTTCTTTACATCCTCTAACTTATTGGTTTTTAAATTGATTCGCTTATTTGTTTTATTTACCTTTGTTTTAGTTATTTTTTCAATAAGACTTATTTGATATTTTTCACATTCATTATGTTTTCCATTTATATACCAAGACTGAGATTTTCTCCACTCTTTAGTTTGATTAATACTTGGTTTGACCATTTATATATTGCGAAAAAACGCGGCGGTAGCCCTTAAAAACCCTAACCCATCTTCCCATCATTAAAACACAATCTATTTTATACACTCTATCATACAATATCCATATGGAACACAATCTATTCCATTATCTAAAATAAATCTCTTATCATCAAAGGCTCCTAATGCCTTTTTATTGACTTCTTCACTATATATGTTATGTTTATAACTTCTTATTGTATTCATTTTCCGATATTCTTCTTTCTTATTCATCAAACAATTATAATAATTTCTAAAAGTTATTGATTTCTTTATTACATATTTCTTTATTCCCTTTAACCTCTTATCAATCTGATCACCATACTTATAAGCATATGCCTTTGCTCTCAATCCAATAAACTCACTCATTACTTTTCCACCCAACTCATCCTTAAACTTACCAATAACCTTTTCATTCTTTTTGGAAAATAACTCACTCTTCTTGCTGAAATTACTTGTATCATATACTCCAATATTTTTCTTCATATCTTTATAAACATCATCAGTTTTTATATCTAGGATAAAACTATCAGTGTCCATATACAACAATGAAACATTTTCACCATACTCTTTCTTTAAGTCATTATACAAATAATCATACATCAATATCTTTGATAAATCAAGAACTGCTGTTCCAATATAAATTGGTTTATCCATTACAATACTTTCCTTTTTCATATGAATTGCAGAAAAGTTCTCTGAAAAAACCTCTTCTCTCTCAAAACTTGGTTTATTTATCAATCTCGAAGCTTCTTTCCAAGATGTTGCGAATCTAATGTTTTGCCTGTTTCTAACATTTTCCATAGTCTTTCCAAATACAGCATTATTCATTAATTTATAAAAGTCCCCTTCAAATTTTACTTTTGTATTTGCTCTCATGTCTGTATTGAATTGAATATACTTTTTCACCCAAGGACTTTGTTTAAATTTTAAAACTCTTTGAATTTTAGCTACTCTCAATCCTTCTCTCAAAAACTGTTTTAAGCTTCTCTGATGCAAAACATATCCCTCTTTATCATAGAATGTTGTTAATAACTTTTCTGTTGATTTGCCTTTGATATTAAAGCTTTTATGATAATCACTGAACCATTCTTTCTTTGGGGTTTCTTTCTCACATGCAAAAGGAAGGTCTTTATGCTTATTATAAAGATCACTCGGGTACCTCAAATCAACTTCAAAATAATAACCTTCTTCTTCGTCATTCAATTCCTCTTGAGAAGAAATAACAATATTCATCAAAGCCTTTTCATAATCCTTTTCTTCCACCCACTCTAATTTACCATCAGGCAGAGATTGAGACATTGCCCATCCATACAAATTATTAGCATCAAAATACATCAAATAATTACTATCTTTTTCACTATCATAATTTGGAAGATATTTATTATTTGCTTTAGCATATCTTTTTGAACATACTTGTGATATTCCACCTCTCTTGGACTTCTCAATCATCAAAAGCATATCAACATCACTGATTAAATCTATATCTTGTTTTGTCATTTTCAACATTGCACTCCAAGCTAAACCAGGAGCTGTGAAATAGTGGGCAGGATCTAATCCATAACAATTTTTATTATGACAGAGTGATCTAAAAGCTTCAAACACATCAGCGAACAATAAAACATCTGTTTTTAGATATAAATCATGATATTCTCCAAGGTTCTTTATCTTAAATATTTTCCATATTTCTTGTGCGTGTTTATATTCCTTATCACTTATCTCTTCTTCATAAAGGTTATTATAGAAACTTTCTTTTGATGGAAGTTGTGTTTCTTTAAATCTCATAAATGAATCCATATAATCATAAGGATAAATTCCCTTACTTGTAAGAATTTTCTCTTTACTTTGAATTTCATTCCTTGTTTGAATTTCCTCTCTCGTAAGAATTCCTTCTTTAATCAGAATTTCATCTTTAATCAGAATTTCCTCTTTAGTTAGAATTTCATCTTCAGTTAGAATTTCTTCATTAATTTCCTCTTTACTTTGAATTCTCTCTTTAATCTGAATTTCCTCTTTAGTGAGAATTTCCTCTTTTGGAAAGAATGAATTAAGATTTGGAAAAGAGTCCGTGGAGCTTAGATTTGATGCGAGGTAGGCTAGTGGTGTTCCCATAAACTTGTAAGAATCTAGAAACCTAATACGAGTTAAAGGTTTTGTGAATATCATTTTTGTAAATGAAATATACTTTTGACTTGTGTTTGTTATGGCAGAAATATTCCCTGGTGTTTTTGAAAGTTCATTTATAAATAGATGTGTATCATAGTTGGCGCTGTTGTGAAGAAAGACTGGAATAAAAGAAGGTAATTTATAATTAAGATTACAACAGGAATGAGCGGGACCTCTATATTTACCAGTAAGATGACAATGATCCCTAACTTTAGACTCCTTAATTTCCCCTCACAAATATGACAGATATTGTTCTTTCTAAATTCTAATTTTTCTTCTTTGGTTAATTTCATCGGTTCATTTGTTTCTTTCATTAATTTAGTGAGTCTTATACAATCCTTTTCTAATCGTTTTACAAACTCTTGTGAAGCTTTTTTTCCACGATAATGTTCAACTTTGTTATACTTTTCTCCAACAGATGATTTGATATAATAACAGAAACCACAAGGAATATCTTTTGATATTTATTTGTATATGATTCTTTTGGATTAGGAGAAGCAGTATTTATCTTTTTAGGATACACTCAAAATCAGCGTATATCACAAATGGGTGCATGATAGATTTATTATAATCTTCAAAAGAAATCTTTTCACCAGGTTTAGGCATTGTAATTACAGCTGATTTATGATTACTACAATATTTTGAATGTTGTTCTAATCGTTCTTTTGTATGAAATGAATTAAGACATCGCTTACAAGGATATATTTTGTTTGCTGTTCTGAATACCTGAGAAGAGATTAATCTTGATAAATTATTGATGTATGTGTAATGTGAATTCTTTCCAACACTAAAATATAAAAGATCAATGTGTGTTTCTTCATTTTTATAGTTGTTTGAAATTTTAATATTTGAACTTTGTTTGTATCCGTTAATCCATATACATTAATAGAAAGATTATTCTTTTTCTCAAATTTAGGAAGATCTGTTAGTGGCATTGGGAATTTAAAATCTTTAATGTCCAAGGTATTCTCATATTTCATATATTGTTTTACTCTTTCTGAATTACATTTTGGTGGATGAAAGTGAGCAAGAACAGACCAGAGAAAACATTTATTATCATTGTTCTTAATATTAACAACTGCCTTCTTTAGTTTTATTTCTTTTGGTAATTCAATATAAGAAGAAGCTTTAAGAGGGTTTGATTTTAGAATGTGTATATCTAAAATGATGATTTTTTAAAATATTGAATCCACTTCCTACCACTGTATTATCAACATCCTCCTCTTGTCTTGATAGTTCTTCATAAACCCCACTATTCAAAAAATCTTGAAATGATGTTATAAAATGAAGATCTGTTCTCATATAAGGAGTTTGTTCTTCATCTTGTCTTTTCATATTCATTTTCACTCCCATATAAAACTTTAAAGTTTTCATTTCTTTTAATGTCTTTTTAATAATTTTTTCAACATCGGGTTTCACTATTTCAATTGATTCAGCTATTGATGATGGACCGGGTTCTCCAAATTGAAAAATCCTTATTTTTATATGCCCTTTAAATGCCCCATCAGTGTTTTCAATATAATAGTCTCCCTTTACTTTAAACTCATTTTTCTTGTGTTTTTGTGATTGAAGATGTCTATTATAACTACTCTTCAAAACATCCTTTGAGCAGATATCACAATGTTTTCTTTCCAACTCAAGAGGAGATATTTTATGAAACAGATTAAATGTGTGTTTGTTTGTTCGGAGGTGTTTTCTATAATGTTTATATTTGTGATTACAAACATCGCAGTATGTTGTATTCACCATATTTATATAATAAATCTTTGCTTAAACTAAAATTTTCTTGATGAAAATTTCGTTTATTTTACAGGTGAATCTGTGCTTAAAACCATTTTATCCTCCAATTTTTTCACTTAATAAATACAATGTTTCAAGACACAAAAGACAAGTTTCAATCAATCTCTTCATTTGTTAAAGATACTGAGAAATATGTCAAGGATGTAAAATTGAACAAAGATAAATATAACAACTATTGGATAAAAACTATTATGGTAAATAATATGAGTTCTTCAATTTCCTTCAGTGGAAGGGCTTTTAGTATACCTGGTAGAACATCAATTAAAGTATTTCTAACAAAAGTTTCTCCTCTCCTTCTAGTAATATATTCAAAACTAGAAAAAGCAATGAAACAAGAAAAAGTATCAAAAAACAAAAACCTTATGGATGAAGCTTTAGAAAGAAAAGATAAGACCATCTGTAATATGCAAGGAGAAATTTGTATTTTTTTCAACAACCCTAAAGATGTAAATCCTGATGAAATAAAGGATGTTAATATATCAGGTGAAATGACATTTCGTTCAATAGTAATTAACGATCATTTTAAAATTACCTTTAATATAAAAAATGTTGTCGTTGAATCTGATAATGAAAAAAAGTATATCGATATCGATGGTAATATTATTAAATATGAGTCAATATACAACTGAAAGTATAGATGAATTGCAGTTTAAGTAAAGTTTTACTTTATAAATATGCTAGACTTTCCTGATTCTCCATATGACAAACTTGAGAATTGTCCTGTGTGTGAAAGACGGGGATTAAACACAGAGTCAAAAGCCTATAAACAATGTATATTCTGTGATTATCTTCTAATTAATGATAATAAAAAATATAAAAAGGAAAATAATTCTTTTAGATTTACACCAAAAATGAATTACTTTACAAGATTGATTAGAGAAATGAATGTAAAGTATGAGGGTGATAACACACCTTTCCTTACAAGGGAAGAAACTGAACGTATAAGAGAAATGTTCAAAGGATTGTTGTTGTATATTATTCATGGATGTAATTTTCAGGGAAATATCAACACAAGATATTGTATAAATAAAATAATGCATTATCTTGAAATTAAACCTGAACTTAGGATAAAATATAGAGTTTCTAAAAAAGCCAATAATAAATTAAATAACCTGTTTTTCAAATATATAAATGAATGATTTTTTACCTATTTGGGAAAATAAGATAAAATTTAACAACCATAAAAATCTCCCAAATTCATTAAGATGTCTCATAGTTGGTTCAAGTGGATGTGGAAAAACCTGCTTACTATTAAAAATGCTCCTCACTCCCAACTTTTTCGATTATGATAATTTAATAATTTTCACAAAGTCGAGTTTTCAACCAGAGTATCAACTACTCTCACAAGGTTTTAATGCTGGTCTTCAAAAAGAAGATATAATCGGTTTATTTAAACGTCAAAAAAACCGAAATGATTATAACATTGAAGATATAATTCAACTATTTTGTGATACACAGAGATGTAAAAAGAAATCAAATCCTATAACTTGTATTCTTAGTGATAATACGGATGATATACCGTCTCCCCAAGATTTGGATAAATCAAAAAGAACCTCGTTATCTTTGATGATTGTGTTAATGAGAGAAACCAAACGGTAATGGACAGCTACTACACAAGAGGGAGACATTCTTCTTGTAATTGTATTTATCTTAGTCAATCGTACTTTCAACTTCCTCGTCGTTCCATCAGAAACAATGCTAATACTTTTATTTTATTCAAGTTAAATTCAATGGATATCAATAATTTTTTGGAGAGATAATTGTTCTACATTATGTAGTAAAAAGAAATTTGAGGATTACATGAAGCACACGACTGAAAAATATAAATATATTGTTGTGAAACAAGATGAGATATTAAGGGATATATTTTTTGTTTTATAAACAATTACATATATAAATGACAACTATTATTATAAATCTTGTGGGTAAATCTGCTTCTGGAAAAAACTTTCATAAATCAAGGTTCTTGTGTAGTACAAATGAGAATATTGTAAATTTACTTAAAAACACCCCGTGATACGCATTGTATCAACAACAACTAGAGCAATAAGACCTGGAGAAGTAAAAGGTGAAGATTATCACTATATTTCAGTGGAGGAACATATGCGATTGAGGAATGAAGGACAAATATTTGAGGAGGTTTCTCTTGGTACAACAAAATATTCACATTGTAAGAGTGAGTTAAGGAAACTAAAATCTGGTGGTGTTGGGATATTAGAAACTAATCCAGAAGGAACGAGACAAATTATTAAATATCTGAGCGGAGTGAAGATTTTATCATTCGGTTTTGATGTTGATGAAGAAACTCAACGCAAACGTATGAAAAGCAGAGATGCAAGGATTAGTGAAGAAGAAATTACAACTCGCATTAATGTTAATAAAGAATTTGATGAAATATTTAAAGAAAAGGATTTATTTGAACACATCTACTTGAATGATGAAGAAAAGGAAAATTTCCCTGTTGATCTTTACAATTCATTAAATGATATTTTACAATAAATAAATGGATGCAAAAGAAAGAGCAAGAAGATTTAAGGAACATCAAGAGTTGGTTTCAAAAGTTGTAAAACAACAGGAAGACGTAAAGAAGAAACGCAGACAGAAACTAACGGGCGAAGAAGCATTTGAAAGAAAACAAGAGAAATTTTTTAAACCACTTTTAAAAACTTCCCAAGAAAAAATGAAAGATGTTTCCACAGTTCCCACAGTAGAATATACTCCTAAAAAACTTCAAATGTTAAAAGATTTTGATCAAATGACGGAGGAAGAATTTGAGCATTTAGGAGAATTAGAATATGATGATGAAGGTTTATTTCAACAACTGGAAGAGATTAATCGACCCCCTGATTGTATTGTGAATGCTGTTCAAAACAATGAATATTCAGCGGATTCAAAAACCAAAGCAGGACTCATTCCAACAGAACAATCAGCAATATTTCATCTTGTTCAAGAAAAGGTATTGATATTTAATGATGAATTAAGGTTCTTAGGTTCTGCTCAACCCCCTGTTAAACTAACTCCGAGATTAATGTTTCTTCTCACAAAAGATGGAAGACAAGGTTCAACTGTGAGGGATGAATCAAAGTATATTGATAAACCATTGGATATGGAAAATAATGATGATAGAGTATATATTGATCTGCTGAACACTCTAAATTATAAGGTTATTCTTTCTGGTAAAAGTAGGAAGAATGAGAAGGAGAAACACATTATTCAGGCTTTAAGTATCCTTGGTTCAGGTGTTAGTTTTCTTCCAAATGACCCATCGCAATTAGTTAATAGACTGTTATTGTTGTTAGGCAGTAAGAAGGCTGGAAATAACAATTGTTTTAATGAAGCATCAGCCATTTTAGACCTAGTTGATGAACATGAAAATAATTAATAAATATCAATATAAAGACATTTTATCTCATATTAAATAAGATGAGAAGCACAATCCTTAGTTTCAATTTCACAACAAGCGACCACACATCTTCATTCCCATACCCACTACAACTTGACACAACAAAAGAATATGAGGCATCTTTATTGTCCATGGAAACTTATAATACCTTATTTAATATAACCGAGAAAAATGACAAGTTTAGTTATAATCCGGGAAGTGGATACAAAACGATAAGTCTCACCCGGAGCATATGAGATTTCTCAAATATCTTCCGAAATTGCTCGTCTTATGAAAGAACAGGGTGATGAACCAAAAAATATTGTTATAGACATTCAAAAACATACTTCAAAATCAACGATTAAAGTTAAAAATAACTACAAGGTTGATTTCACAATTGATAATTCATTTAGAGAGTTATTGGGTTTCTCCTCAAAAAAGATTGAAACTAATGGGACGTTTTACAGTGATAATGTCATTCAAATATCCTCAGGAATAAATTCGGTGTTAATTCACTGTGATTTGATTGATGGTGGTTATAATGATGGAAAAAAAACAAATACAATATTTTCATTCAGCGCATACTCAACCCCAATTGGTTATAAATTCAATATGGAACCCAAAAATTTGGTTTATCTCCCTGTGTCAGGAAAAACCATACACAGAGTAAATTTTAGGATAACCGACCAAGATAATCGTGTGATTTCTTTTTATGGAGAAGTTATATCCATCAGAATTCACCTACGTGAAGTTTTCCAATAAATAAATACGATGGTTATTGTGAGGAAACACGAGTTGGGAAAATATAAAATAATTACAGGGGATGGGATGTTCCTTTCCCCATACTACAAGGGTGAAGGTATGTATCTTGGTAGAGGATACTATAAACCTAAGAGACAAAGGGGTGTTGGACATCAATTTAGAGGAGATGGGATAATTGATACTCTCATGGGTATTGGTTCAACTATTCTTAAACATAAAGATCTAATTGGTTCAACTGCTTCTGCTGTGGGAAATGTAGCAGGTGCTGTAAAGAGTATAAAAGATGCTCAGAAGGAATCTCATAAATTACAAGCAATAAAAGAAATTAAGAAAAGCAAAACTCAGTTGTTCCCCCAAGAACGACAGAAAATAATTCAAATACTTGGATCAGGGTTTCAAAAGTTTTAACATCTTTTTTCCTAAATAAATACAAGTATGGAAGCAATTGATAGTATCTATGATTTGGATGATACTATTATTATCTCAAACTCCACTAATAAAGAAGATTACTTCAAGGTAAATGCAATAACTGGAACAGACTGGAATACGAATGGTACAAAAAGTTTTGAAATAAATAATCAACAAACCTATTTGAATCTCTCCGAAAGTTTCTTGTTGTGTAAATTTAAATTCAATAAAGCTGGGAATAACACAAACGCTACACTTGTAAATGATTTCTTCTGGAAAATGTTTGATAGTGTGCGTTTGTATATTGGAACACAAGAAGTTGAAGCGGTTGATTATGTCTCTGCTGTATCTGAAATGATGAAATTTACACTCTATACATTCAGTGATAGAATGGGAAAGGGGTCTGTCGAAGGTTTTATTCCTGATATGTCAACGGGAACAAACACAGACCCTGGATATACTCAAAGGAAAGGAATGTATAATGATGATACAAAAGCAGAAAATAGTTTTACTGTGGCAGTTCCTCTTAAAGGTATATTTGGATTTTGTGATCATGATAAAGTTCTGTATGGTCTTAAAATTAGATTTCAACTACAGAGGAATGATAATGAAAATCGATTGATTTTTGGTGTTGGTAATGCTTTTGGTGATCAGAATAAATTTGTAATTGAGGAGATGAGTTGGTATATCAGTGAATATACTCCTAATCTTAAAACAGAAGAGATGCTGAATCGAAGACTTAACTCAAAGAAACCACTCAGTGTATCACACCTCAAAAGAAGATGTCAACACGTTAAACTCAACCAAACTACTTACACGTGGAATTTGGGTGTTCTGGAAGGAAAGCCACGATATCTGTGGATGATTTTTAAAAAGCCAGATGGTGATACTGCGACTGATAAGAATAATGCATTGAGTGATAATGCTAAGGTGAAACAACTTCGCGTTTCTCTAGATGGAACATTTTATCCACGAGATAGATTGGAAATTAATTGGGAAAAAATGATTTTGCTGAAGCATACAAGTCTTACCAAAAGGTGTGTGAAAGTAATGGAAATAAAGAACCTATTTTGGATATGACAGCATTTAAAAGTTTGTATACAATCTATGCGTTTGACCTGAGCGCTCAAAAGGAAACTATAAAGTCTAATCGAGTGGATACTTCCCTATACATTGAAAGAGGAGAGAGTGAAGAAGTTGATACATATTGTTTGCTTTTGGAAGAAACAGAATTGCAGATTAATACAGATAATGGTGTGATGATTAGTCTCACATAATTTTTTGTTAAATAAATGAGTGGTAAAGTACCAACTGGGGTATATGTTAATCAAATCAATCTTCATAAACTATCATCTTGTGTTCAAAATCAAAAGCCTTGTACGATTAACGTTAATACAATTCAGAGAAAAGGAGCAGTAAGAATTGATGTTTTGCTCACAAGAGAACAGGTTAAAATCTTGAATGACACTGGCTCACTTAAAATTAAAATGACAAAACCAATGTTGAAAAAATATTCAATAAGAGAGACGAGTGGAGGATTTCTCCCATTTCTAATTCCTTTATTTGCTGGTTTAAGTGCGGTTGGAGCATTGACTGGTGGTATTTCAACAGCGGTGAAAACTGCCAACGAAAGGAAGGCTCAACTCCAGGCTCAAAAAGAATTGGAAAGACATATTAAAGAGTTGGAGAAACAAATTAGTGGAAGTGGTGTAATTGTAGATTTTGCTGAAAAACTTGAAGGTCTGCCTGATAAAGCGAGATTGTTAGTTGGAGATATGCTTTCTTCTATAGCACAAGCAGGTGTAAAATTAACGAAAAGAGGTAATGGATTATATCTTTCTAATAAATAAATGAGCATTGATGAGTGGTTGAAAGAATTTGGAAAGAATACAACATCAAATTTACAACTTGTCAAATATTGTAAGAAATTAAAAATTCATAATGTGGTTATTTGTATGAGAGATGAATTAACAAATGTGCCGAAACATACAAAGAATATTATTATGAACTTAGGAGATAATAATGGGAACGGTTCTCATTGGGTTTGTATTTTTAATAGTCAAGACAAATATTATTTTGATAGTTTTGGTCTTCCACCACCTGTTGAAGTCATAAAATTCTTACAGAATGGTGTTTATCAAACATTTCAAGTCCAAGAATTAAATTCCAAGTGTTGTGGTCAATTATGTCTATATGTGTTATTTCAACTCAACAAAAATAAAAAAATTTATGATATTATTTTTAATCTAATATAAATGATTAAAATGTTGGTAAAGATGGTTCTATCTTTGGTGTATCTCAAGAATTGGATATTGATTTATCAAATTATTACACAAAGGCACAGGCTGAACGACATAAATATAATATAACCAAAAATATTAACATGAAAAATGCTTATAAATTAAAAAATTATCCAAGCCCGACTGACGCGAATGACTTGGTGAGATTAAGCGATTTATCACAATATATATCCTTAAATAAAACTGCCGTGTATTCCAAAGATACAGAAGTGTTGATATTATCTCCAGGTCATACAGAATTCACAGTTCGAATTAAAATAATTTTTTATAAAGAAGGGCGTATCGTTTGTTTGAGAATAGAACAATGGGGGTATGATATGAATGATTTAGGGTATAATTGGTCATTTAAAATTAACCTCGAAGACCTGGAACAATTAAATCAGTCTCGTAAGGAAGAATATTATCCACTTGGTATCGAGAATGAGTTTTGTGGGGCTACGATTAGTAAACAACAAATAAAAGAATTTAATAAGGGTAAATATAATAATGGTTTTGCCCTTGTTTATCTCATGAAAACAGAAAAAACAGGATTATATATAATAAGTAAGGAAATACAAAATGATTTAACTATGGGAAGATGGGGAGGTGTTTCGTGCCATAATATTATTCTAACATATATTTCTAATACATAAATGACAGCAAGAAGGCTTCAAGAAAATTATCATTTCTGTGTCCAAGCATACCTTCAAGAAAAGGGTATTCGGTATTTTAATAAATATGTTCTACAACATAAGAATGAGGTATTTTCAATAAAAGATTGGTATTATGCTGATGTTGATAAACCGACAACTTTAGATTTAATGAAAATGTTAAATAATGAAAAAATTATAAAGTTAAGAAAAGGTAAGGCTCTTTTAGAAATTCAAAAGAAATTTTATTGGTTTCCTGTTGTAAAAAAAATTATTTTGGATACAGGAATAACAAGAAATCCTGATGAATATATGTATGATATTCGATGGGGTGTAAGCGATTCAAGGATAATAAGGGATGAGGAAGGAGTTGAAGAAGAGAGGGAAGAGGAGGAAAAGGAGAAGAGAGAGAAGGAGGAGAGGGAGAAGAAAGAGAAGGAGGAAAGAGAGAAGAGAGAGAGGGAGGAAAGAGAGAAGAGAGAGAGAGAGGGATGAAAGGGAGAAGAGAGAGAAGAGAGAGAGGGAGGAAAGAGAGAAGAGAGAGAGGGAGGAGAGGGAGGAAAGAGCGAGACAAAATAAATATCAAAATATGGAAACCAGTGAGATTCAAAAAAGATTGGTGGTATTACAGAAAATAACTCAACCCACCGAGGAGGAAAACAAAGAATTGACAAGTCTATTTGCAATACTTTCGACAAGAATATTGACATCGACAAGATATTCATTTTAATTCAACTTTTTCATTTTTATTTTTTTTCTTAAATAAATGGAGGAGAGAGTGAAGGCATTTCTAAGGATTCTTTATGTTTTAAAAATTAAGATTCAAATGTGCATGTTGGAAACTAAAAAGGTTTTTGCACTCTGCAGGAATTTTTCTCATAAATAAATGAGTTATTGTCTCAAATGTAAAAAGAAAACTAATACTAAAAATATTTCATATATTAAAAGTAAAAATAACAGGGTTATACAAAAAGGTATATGTTCGGTGTGTGGTTCAAAAAAAAATCAATTTATCTCCAAACACAAACTCGGAGGAGATATACAAAAGTTTTTATCAGGAAGTAAATTTACAACTACTGGAATACCAGGGGAATTACATCTACCAGGGTATTCTTTCTGTGGTCCAGGCACAAACTTGGATAAAAGATTAGATGAGGCAGACAATCCTAAATCCTGGAGTCAGCCTATCAATAGAGTTGATGAAGTGTGCATGAGACACGATATTGATTATGGGAATACCACAACTTTGGAAGAAAAGCATGAAGCCGATAGAGAAATGATGTATAATTTGTCTCTGATACAAAATCCAACCTTGAGAGAAAAAGTTGATCGGTTCATTGTGAAGAAGATGATCAGTGCTAAATTGAAACTTGGACTTGGAAATTCAAAAACTTATAGGCTCTAATGATGCCATTAAGACTGAAGAGCAATTAGCTGATGAATTACATAAACCAATATTCACAAAGTTTCAGAGAAGGAAAGTTTATTCCAAGGAAGTTGATTATATCTGGTCTGCTGATTTGATTGAACTCAATAATGATAAGGGGTACAAGTATGCTTTAACCGTTATTGATTTGAGGTGTAGATATGCGTGGGTTGTCCCTTTAAAAACAAAACAGGTAATACTCTTATGTTAGCTTTTCAACAGATATTTAATAAAAGTAAGAGAAAACCTAAAAAACTGTGGACTGATGAGGGTAGAGAGTTTTATAACAAGACATTTATGAATTTTCTAAAAATAACAGTATTACATTATACAGTACCTTTAATGAAGGGAAGGCAGTTGTTGTTGAACGTTTTAATCGTACCTTAAAAGAGACTATATAAAAATTCACACAACTCGGTTCACAACAATGGTCATCTTTCATTCAGGATATTGTGGATAAGTATAATGACAAGATTCACACGTCAACAAATATGAAACCATCAGAAACATTTACAAAATTAAAATATGAAAAAGAGATTAATGTCAGAAAACCTAAGTTCAAAGTTGGTGATATCGTAAGAACATATAGGTGGAAATCTCATTTTGAAAAGGGTTTTACTGAACGATGGACGAAATAACTTTTTTAAATTGTTGATGTAATAGATACGGTTCCTTGGACTTATAAAATATATGATTTGGAAGGGAAGAGATTTTAGGTTCATTTTATTCACAGGAATTACAAAAGACAAAACTAAGCAGATAATACTCATGGGAGCAATGGGTTGGCGCTTCACTCCCTCCTACTATACACCTTTGTGGACACTAGAGGGACAAGTCCGAGGTGAATTACAGTATATAATGTGTGTCAAGGGGGACGTTCTTAGATCTGTGAACCCCAAACACAGAATCCTCAACTGAATAGTCAAGGCTTAACTTTTGTTTGTTGGTGTGTGTGTGTGTGTGTGTGTGTGTGTGTGTGTGTGTGTGTGTGTGTGTGTGTGTGTGTGTGTGTGTGTGTGTGTGTGTGTGTGTGTGTGTGTGTGTGTGTGTGTGTGTGTGTGTGTGTGTGTGTTTGTGTCCCAACCCTCACATTCAAAATCTCAACCCCAACCCTCACATTCAAAATCTCAACCCCAACTCAATCCTCGCCCAACACAATGTCTTTTTCAAAATGAGATTTCCACCTATATATATTTTTTTTACGTTTTTTTTTCTCTTCTTCCAATTCTGTCTTTTAAGGCTTTCAGGTTTGATGATGTAGAAAGGGGGAGTAAGCCTGCACTTTCTTCCCAGAACGAACAATGTATATTTTTTGTTTTTTTCTCTTCTTCCAATTCTGTCTTTTAAGGCTTTCAGGTTTGATGACGTAGAAAGGGGGAGTAAGCCTGCACTTTCTTCCCAGAACTTTCTTGATCTTGCTCCCATCAAGCACCATCCGACAAAGAACTACATCGATAGGTTTAGATCCCAAAGAGTGATAGCAACTCCAAAAGTCTCCATAATATAAATAAATAAAATAATAATAACAATAATAAATAAATAAATAAATAAATAAATAAATAAATAAATAAATAAATAAAAGTCTCCAAAAAAGTTTCAAGTGTCCAACATATAAACCCAACTTTCCAAGTCTTCAAGGTATAACCACATTCCCGTTGAGTTTCCAAGATATGTATCACATTGTGAGTTATCAATCCAGAACCCACATTTCAAGTATTCAAAGTAAAACCAACTTACAAAGTCTCTTAAGGATAACTCATTTCCTGATTTTTTCAAAATCTGTGAGTCTCCAAGGTAGGACCCATATTTAGAACCATCTTGGCAGAACCCTTTTCCTGAGTCTCCAAGGTAGTTATTTAAACCATCAAGGCAGAACTCATTTACTGATTTTTTTTTCAAAATTTGTGAGTCTCCAAGGTAGGACCCATACTTAGAACCATCTTGGCAGAACCCTTTTCCTGAGTCTCCAAGGTAGTTATTTAAACCATCAAGGCAGAACTCATTTACTGATTTTTTTCAAAATTTGTGAGTCTCCAAGGTAAAACTTGTATTCTGGCTCATCAAGGTATAACTTGTTCAGTGGGTATTGTCTTGATAACTCACAATGAGTACTATTGCTGTAAAACTTTTTCAGGATTTTGCTGGTCTCCAAGGTATAACTCTTTGGTTGGGTCATCAAGGACGAACTCGTTCTGTAGGTCTTGGTCGCTCATAAGGTCTTCAACCAAGCCAACAATTTCCCCCCAAGTTGTAGCAAAAGCAGTATTTTCATTTTGTATTTCAGATACAATTTCCTGTGAGAGAAAATAATAATGTATTAATTAAGTTATTTAATTATTAAACGAGTCGATGTTCAAAAGGAACTAAAAATAGGAAAATAAAAATCTTACCTCAACAGATAAGAGGTTTGAATCCAGTTCATCAACTTGAAGGTTTAGTTCCATACAAGTCAGAGAGTTCCAAGGAACCCCAAAGTCATCCCACTCAAGGTCTTGCTCGTTCTGTTGGTCTTGGTCGCTCATAAGGTCTTCAACCAAGCCAACAATTTCGCCCCAAATTGTAGCAAAAGCAGTATTTTCATTTCGTATTTCAGACACAATTTCCTGTGATAGAAAATAATAATGTATTAATTAAGTTATTTAATTATTAAACGAGTCGATGTTTAAAAGGAACTAAAAATAGGAAAATAAAAATCTTACCTCAACAGATAAGAGGTTTGAATCCAGTTCATCAACTTGAAGGTTTAGTTCCATACAAGTCTGAGAGTTCCATGCAAGCACACAGCACACCATTGCTAGCAAAAAAATGTTTAAAATGGAGCCTGGGCTTGAGGCTTTTATAGGGAAAGACTGTTGGGTGTGGTTTCCTGTGGAAATTCCCTGGGCAAGCTCACGCAGGCCTTCTTTGGGCAATTTTTTCAAAACCATAACATGCTGGAATTTTCTTGTGATTTCTTTGTGAGTCAGAGATGAACTGGAAATGATGTAGGAGTAGGTGGGGCTTAGCAAAAGTAGGCGGGGCTTAGGAAAAGTGGGCGTGGCTTAGAAAAAACCTCATGAAAAGTGGGCGGGGCTTAGCAAAAGTGGGCGGGGTTTAAAGTGGGCGGGGCTTATAAAAATCCACAGAAAAGTGGGCGGGGCTTAGAGGGAAGTGGGCGTGGCTTATGGAACACCTCGTGAAAAGTGGGCGGGGCTTTAAAAAATTCCATTTGAGAGTGGGCGGGGCTTATGAAAAGTGGGCGGGGCTTATGAAAAGTGGGCGGGGCTTAACAAAAATAACCTGTGGCTCAGGAGGTGGTCAAACAAGAGCATTAAGAGAAGTTTATCATTTCGTAATGGCACAAAAGGGGTATCTTAAAAAATATAAAGATTCAAATGTTTTGTTTTTCAATATTTTAGATGGGGATTATTGTGCAAAGAAAATTAAACTATTGAAGGAATTTGAGAATGAACAAATGTTTATAGGTTCAATGAGTGAGTTAAACAATATGCATCGGTTATTTGATAAAGAGTGTCCCGGGGCTTAGACATTTCAGATATTTCTTTAGAATCACCTTTAACAAATCTTTATCTTGTTGTCTGGGTTATTTGAATAGAGAGCCCCTAGGTTAAAAGGGGAGACAAATAAATATACCTTGGGATAAAAAGGGGTTTTATTTTTAGGGAAAAAAAAGGGAATCGCTGAAAATCCCTCATTCATTTACATAGGCAAAAGTGAGCCAGAATCAGTATTCTTACCCTACTGACGTGCTTCCTCCACAAGAACCCTTCTTTCGTCACGGGTCCGTGAATGCCATTGCCACCGTCAGGAATACCAGGAGTCAGTTGCGCACCGTTCGTCTCTCTGACGGTGAGAGGAGAGATGAGATGACATGACATGACATGACATGACGAGATTAGATGATATGAGATCCTTCCTCCACAAGTACCCTTCGTCACCCGTCCGTCAACAGCGCCACCGTCAATGAATATCATGAGTCAGTTGCACGACCCTCCGTTTCTCAGACGGTGACCTGAGGAGAGAAGAGACGAGAGGAGTTATGTGAGTTGTGTGTGTGTGTGTGTGTGTGTGTGTGTGTGTGTGTGTGTGTGTGTGTGCGCGTTTGTTTGTGTGTTTGTGTGTGTTGTGTGTGGATGTTGTGTGTGTATGTTATGTTTGTGTGTGTGTGTGTGTATGTTGTGTGTATGTTGTGTGTGTGTGTGTGTGTGTGTGTGTGTGTGTGTGTGTGTGTGTGTGTGTGTGTGTGTGTGTGTGTGTGTGTGTGTGTGTGTGTGTGTGTGTGTGTGTGTGTTAGGAGGGTTTTTTTATTTCATTTTTTTGGTATACCTCGTCGAGGCTCGTGTGAGTGCTAACAAACAAGGCACAGCAACAGGGGCATGAGACAAGAGCGGAGGGAGTGGGAAGGACAAAACAGTGGGGAACAGAGACATTAGGAGATCTGTGGGATGGAATGGGTAACATGGAGAATAGAAGATAGACATTGCAGGGACTTTCAGGAAGGAAAGCAGGGATTTTGAACGGGGGGGGGGGGGTTCGGTGGATTATCGGGGGAAGAAAAGATGGAGGATTTGGATAGGGGATGATACGAGGTGGTGATGAACAGCTGTTTTGAAGGCCTGGAGGGAAGAATGGAATGAATAGAGTGAGGGAGTTTATTCCAAAGGTGGGAAAATAGAGGAATGAAAGAGTGAAGGTGAGCAGTGATTCGTGATTTTGGTAGTTTTACCAGAAGGGGGGTTGTTGTCGGACCTTGAGCGCCCTGCGGAAATGTGGTGGGGACAAACCGCAGAGAGAGCAGGAGGGGCGAGGCTGGAGAGGAGACGGTAGAAGACAGAAAGACCAGCGACCAACCTGCGGTGAATGAGTAAGAGGCCCAAAGACTCAGGCTTATTGCGGGAGATGCCAATGATCCAAAATGCCTTGGTTTCTACAGCGTGAAGCCGAGAAAGGTGGGAGGCAGGAGCATCAGTCCAGAGGGGAGAGCAGTACTCCATCAGGTTGCGGACACAAGGTTTGTAAGTGGTCAGGAGCTCAGGTGGGCCGAGCACCGAGCAAGGACCTACTATACTATGTACTGTATACTATATACTATAAAGTATATAGTATATAGTAGAAAGTATGTGCACGATGGAGGATTCCCAGTCGGTGACTGGCTTTGGAGGCGAGGTTTGAAATGTGGTTTTCCCAGGAAAGGTCATGGCAGATAGTGAGATGCAGAAGCTTGAAAGAAAGGACTTCTTGGAGAGGATTGTTTGAGAAAGTGCGTGTTGAAGGGAGGGGGAGGTGGAGTGGGAGGAGGAGGGAGAGGGGGTTTCTAAACGGTCCTTTTGAAGAGCCATAGTGATAGGAGTGTGAGATTTGTCCGGATTGAAAGACGTTATGTTCCTCGTGTTGGACCAGTTTGTGATTTCATCCAGATCTGCAGTGAGCGAAGAAGCTGCTGCTTGCCGGTCTGAGGGATGCTCGATGGTACGGCAGTTAGGGTTGGGTGGGGTGGGGTGGGGTGGGGTGGGGTGGAGTCATGAGCAAAGAGATATTGTGGATTTTCCACAAAGGGTGTTTATGTGTGTTTGGGTTAGGTTTGGGTGTAAATGTGTGTGCATGTTGTTGTTGTTGTTAGGGTTTGCGTTAGCTGTTAGGGTTAGGCTAAGGGTTAGCTGTTAGGGATAGGGTTAGGGTTATGGCTGTTCGGGTGTATATGTGTTAGGGTTCGAATTAGCTTTAAGGGTAAGGGTTAGCTGTTCCGGTTCGGGTTAGGGTGTAGATATGCTGTTCGGGTTCGGGTTAGGGTTGGGGTGTATTTGTGTTCGGGTTCGAATTAGGTCAGGTCAGGCATGGGAGGAGCATGTGCCAGAACAGCGAGTCGCTGGGTCCACTTTCCACTGGAACTCCAGGGGCCTCCGTCTGGCCATCCACAGGCAGATGACAGGCCCATCCCCATGTCATTGAGATGCCGGTCAACCTACTGCAGCAAGCAGCAAGCAGGAAGCACGTGGTCGGCTCATTGGCTTCCTCGTCCACTCATGAGGACGACAAGACTCCCTCGCTGAGGGAATCTGGTGAGCAGCATTAGCGTCAGGAAAACGAGTCGCATGTCCATAGAGCCACAACTGAGGCTTACGGACAACTGATGCAGGTAACAAATGTCATGTGAGCGAGTGTTTCTCAGCAACCGCTCGTTGCACACAAAAAATAATCCGACCTCGCGAGAGCCAACGAAGGATTCTCCGAAGAGAGCTGGTTGTTTCCAAAGGAATTAAGTGTGCATCTCAGATTCGTGGTCAGAGTCCAAGTGTCGCATCTGACATAGAGTAAGACTCGAGGCTGCACCAAGGACTCGGAGTTTCGTCGTCCCGCAGCACACAGGTACTGGCAGCGTGGCAGCGCGGCAGTGCCACACCCGGTGATCCAGTGAATGCATGACTCCCCAGGCCCGACCCAGACGTCTATTGACCTCTGACTCACAGGCAGCAGAGACATGAATATGAATATGAATATGACTATGCATATATGAATATGAAAATGAATATCACTGCCAAGGTAAGTATATCTCTTCACGACCTCAACATCCTCACCAAAAACAGCCACACACAGGACAGCACAGCACAGCACAGCACAGCAGCATCTAAGATGTCGTCATTGAAAGCCTGGATGTTACTTTTGACCCAAGAAACCCGTAATCCCAGCGGCTCCAACTACCCGATAATTCGACACCTCGAAACGAAGAGAGGGCCCCCAAAAGGAAATGTAAATTCTCCGCCAGGAAGATGACATGAATGCTGCATCTTATGCGAAATCAAGGTCCGAGATGTTGATATTCCCAAAGAGAGATGCACCACAGATGCAGTCGCAGCCGCAGCCGCAGCCGCAGCCGCAGCTTGTTCTCTCCAACATCCTTCCAAGAATCCAGTCCGTGCAGGTGCTGAAAAGTGTCCTGGGGGTCCAGGCCAGTACACACCCCTGATGAAGTCCAGTAACAACTCGAGGAAAAAAATAATTCAGAGATGGTAGCACCAGCATCAGCACTAGCACCACCACATTTCACAGCACTCTCAGTACGAGAGTAGGGTTCAGACATCAGATCGATCAGTTTTGGTGGCATCCCACGACGAAGACCAAACACCAAAGACCAAAGATTCCTCCAGAGGGCATCCCGATTCATTGAATCGAAGGCTTTACAGAGATCAACATACAAAGGCTATGGCCAGCAGCCCCTGCCGAAACTCTCGCGTACGTTTGCTGAGGACCCGAATAGCAAGGATACCGTGGGTCGGTCAATCGTTGACAACCTCTTTGGTGTAAAGCCTGAATGCTCTGGACGCTGTTGCTCAAGCAGATGGTGGTGGTGGTGGTGGTGGTGGTGGTGGCGGCGAATACTATCCCTGAGAATTATCTGAGCGAAGAGCTTGCCCGGCACTGACAGCAGCACTGACAGCAGCACACCTCGGTCGGTACGGTAGTTGTTGCAGTCTTGGCGATCACCATTCCCTTTTTTCGAGAGGGACAACAAAACAAAATAGACAAGGCCCGTCTTGCAATCAGTTGGGAGCATAATTTCCTGTGTTCCAGGCAGAGTACTTGCAAACTGCATGCAACGACATGAGGGCAGCACAGCGCAGCAGCATTTCCACCAGTCTTGAGAAGTTCAGGATGGATGCCACAGATTCCTGGAGCTTTACCCCATTTCAACCGGTTCAGCGCAGCCCCACGTGTTTCCACATGCGAAGTTGGACCACAGTTGATTGGAACGCAGCGCAGCGCAGCGGAGGGTCAGCAACAGGTTCATGTGACATACCCAAGTTGACGTCCCACTCGACAGCTGGTGGATCAGCCTGGTACATTAACCGCTCAAAGTAACTGGCCCATTGGGCAGTCACTTCAGACTCGTCCTCTGTTAAGAGCGTACCACCCTCTGCTCTCACTGCAGTGCTCCGAGGGATGGACGCAGTACGCAGTGTTTATACGATGAACGCAATGCGCGAATTATCCTGCAAGCGGGACGAGAATCACCTAAGCTGTCCACAGGTGATGCTCTACACCAGGGGTCGGGAACGTTTTTGACTCGGAGAGCCATGAAAGCAAAATATTTGGAAATCTATTTCAGTGAGAGCCATATAATATATTTTAAGACTGAATTCAACTAAATGTGAGTATAATAAGCCTCTGAATTTATTATTTTAAATCATGTTGTTATAATACTCACCATTAATGGGACTTCTGGTGCTGCATGGATTTGCTGATGGCTTTGTAGTCTGGTTGGTACTTGGTGAGGTTAAGCTTCATGCAAGCGTTGAGACTTTCATCCGTTAGACGTAATAGTAGGTTGCACTTGATGTTTTTAAGATGTGAGAATGACTGCTCACATGCATATGTAGATCCAAACAAGGTCAATACAGCAATACTCACACACTGCAGTGTGTGGTATGTGACAGAAAGCGCGTTCCAAGTTTTGATAATCAGCTGGTCTTCGGGTTGAAGTTTTTTCATTTCTTTGCACATGTGCTTGCTCGCCAACTCCGCTTTCTGTCGTGCGATTCTTTCCAAATCTTCATTCAGTGACTTGAACTTATTCACCCACATGTCTGAGGCCTTCAGGTCAGCCACTTCTGCTTCAAAATCTCTGACGGAGACACCAGGAATGTAACTCAGGTCGGCTGTGTTCAGTAAACACTCGTTTGGATGGGTGATGAACTTAAAAAGACGAGTGTGCTCACGAAATTCTCCAAAGCGTGCTTTGAATAACTGTAGGAGACTGGATGTGAAGCCAGCTAACTGGTGGAGATCAAAGTTTTGAGTGGGCTCACTTGCTGTGCATGCATCTTTAAATTGTCTCAGTTTTTCAAAATGTAGTAAACAACCTGTTTCAAGATCCATGATAAAGAGCTCCAGCTTGTTTTCAAAAGCAAACACAGCTTGTTGAAGGGATAACACTGTATTTCCAATGCCTTGCATTTTCACGTTGAGCTGGTTCAGATGTTCAGTCATATCCACGAGATAGTAAAACTTGAGGAGCCACTCAGTTTCGGCTAGCTCAGGATGCTCAATCCCTTTCATTTCAAGGAAAGTCCGGATTTCGTTCAGGCAAGCCGCAAAACGGCGAAGCACCTTCCCTCTTGACAACCAACGCACATTGCTGTGCAAAAGCAGACCGTGATAGTTATTTCCAACTTCATCCAGCAGTGTTTTAAACTGGCGACCATTTAAGGCTCGTGCAACAATAAAATTGATCACACGAATGACCAGCGACATCACTTCGCCAAGCTGCCCGTCACACATCTGAGCACAAAGTGCCTCCTGGTGTAGAATGCAATGGAAACTTAGGATGGGTCTATTTTCATGTTCACGGAGAAGCGCCACAAATCCTTTGTTTTTCCCCACCATACACGGAGCACCATCAGTACACACTGAGATAAGTTTATCCATTGGCAGATTTTTTTTTTCTTGAGCGAACTCCATGAAAGACTTGAATAAATACTCACCTCTTGTGGACCCTTTTATTGGCAGAACAGCAAGACTTTCTTCGCGCAGTGTATCACCAGCAGCATATCTTGCAATCACACTGAACTGCGACAAATTGCTTACGTCTGTTGACTCATCCAAAGCCAGGGAAAAGAACGGCGCTGTATTTATGTCCTTCACTTGCGTTTCCTCCACTTGGTTTGCCATCATGATGGTACGATCATGAACAGCTCTTGCCTACAGAGGCATGTCTTGTATCCGTTTGATTATCTTGTCTTTGTTCAGAAGATCATCAAAAAGTTCATTGGCTTCATCCAGCATGAACGTTTTAGCATGCTTGCCATCTGTGAATGGTTTTCCGTTCCTCACTATTGCTAAAGATCCAGCAAAGCGAGCGGAATTATAGTCACCTTGCCGGGTCCATACGCGGAGTTGCTACTGGCTGGCTTGCACCCTGCTCAGTAGCTCTTGGCACGCTTTCTTTCTGCTGTCTCCCGCAGGGTATTTTGATGCAAAGGTAGCATGGCGTGTGTCGAAGTGCCGCTTTATATTCGACCGTTTCATCGATGCAATTTTGTCATTGCAAATTAGACACACCACGGAACCTGCTCTATCCACAAAGGCGAATTCTTCGGCCCATTCATCCTGAAATGTACGATACTCCTCATCTTTTTTTCTTTTCGCCATCTTCTTCGTCGAAGGGTTAGCTTTGAGCAAGTGAGAGAGAGAGGGAGATGTTGACCCAACTGAGGCTTGGCAAATAGTGAATCTAGCTGGCCTGCGCACGGGCTTATATATTGGAGAGGTGCGGCGTGGCCGGCCGACTCTGGGATGCTGTCGCCTCAGCGGTGGCACGTGATTGGTCGAGATGAATTCCGCAACGCGTGTCGGCGGCAGCACGTCATGAGAGGAACCGAAATCACTAGTCGCCTCGGCCGCATGACTGGACGAAACAAAAACCGCTTCAGCCAATTCGGAGGCGTTTTTTCTTCTCTCCTTCTGCCAAGTTCAGCCCTGCACGTGAATGAAGCACGACACCATTCAAACTACAGGTAAAGCTTCCGCGAGAAATATTGGGCTTTCAAAGTTTCAAGCTCCAATTTTATCTGCGAGCCAGATGCAATCATCAAAAGAGCCACACCTGGCTCGCAAGCCACATGTTCCCGAACCCTGCTCTACACCCTCACAGATTCCTCGCATGCACATGGGCCTCCTCCTCCTTGTCCCTCCTTAGTGCACGTACAGTTTTACGCCTCAGCTCCCGGAACAGCTCAGCTCTGGCATTCAGCCTGGCCCTGCGACTCTGGTCAATGGTCGACAGGGTCTCTTGAGAGACACAAAAGTAAAAACACTTGTCGTTCTTTGCCCTGCGCTGAGTTCCATGACATCGACCGGCAGGCAACGTCAAGGACGGACGGTGGTCTTGAAGGCACTGCACAACGCTTCAGGATCCCCCAACTTATCAGGTCCACTCAGCCTGTTCGCAAATTCCTCCTCAGCTACCCTGTCATCCCTGAGCTTGTTAACATCCACCCTAGTTTAGCCTAGGCCAGCCTATGCTGGGATGTTCTCCTGGATTCTCCCGGATTTGAGGTGCAGCTTTAGAGTTGCTGCTGCAGCTGCAGCTGCAGCAACTAGCCGGTGGTCAGTATTGAGGAAGTCGAGGAGCATTCCGGTCGGTAGACCCTGCAGTTCTGGATCATCCTCCTGCGACCATCAACGAGGACATGGGTGGTCAATCTCCTTTGCCAAACCGCCGGCATTGGAATACCAAGCCCAGAGATGAGCTTGTGGGTGCTGAATCCATGAACCAGCCACCCTAAGTCCATGACTTCTTGGAAAGTCAAGGAACTTAGTGCTATTCTGGTTCCCGATAGTTCCCGACGCATGGCGACCGACGCATATCTTCCGTAACCATCCCTATCAGTTCGAGTCGATGCATTGAGAATTGAAATATCCCCCGACGACTAGAAGTCGATGTCGTCTGGGGCACTGATCAACCACAGAGTCACAGAGTCGAGCGTGGCGGAGATTCGTATAAGCGTGGCATCCTTCACGGTGAGATCACCCGCCTCAGTCTGAGCGTAGACCACGGAGGGAGACCAGGGAAAGGAGGACACCTTACGAGTGACGACGAATCCTTGGTGTCATAATACGTTCGTTGACTGGTGTTAACGGTCAATTATCATCTTATTGGACACAGCAACAGCCACAGCAACTTCTTGAATATGGTAAACATCAGAGCGATCAGACCAATAGTAGGTAGGGAGGTAGGTGGGTAGGGAGGTCGGGAGGAAGGTGTAACCACCCACCCACCCAATCAACATTATGTCGCCGCAATTCGGTGTCGAACCTCAGAGAATAAATGGAGTTCCGCAATGCCGATGTCAAAACGCTTGAGGTCAGATGAGACACAGAGACAACACGGGTGATCATCCCCCCCATGGTCGTCTCTTAGGGATAGAACATTCCAGGCACCCACCCGTCCGAAGGGAGGGACCGCGTTAGGATAACCCAAGGAGACCGCCGACGGACCGTCTGGTGGACAACATCTCAGCACCACTCCGACACACACTCAGTTTGCCAACCCGCAATCTTTAACCAGGAATGTGGTTAGCCTGTAGTTTCACTCCCTCCTTCCTATCATCAAAGATTAGGGGTCCTGAAGGTTTTGCCCCAATCCCGTCATCCAGTGAGTTGCCCTACGAAGCGAAGCAGGACAGGACAGGACAGGACAGGACAGGACAGGACAGGACAAGACAGTACGTACTCCCACGGAGTGGGTTTTCAGATGTGTTTTTGGCGTTTTTGTGTTTTGCGGAATGAAGGGTTTTACGGTGTCCGGAGTGCCAATCCTGCCACCAACCTCCTAATTAGAAGGAAGTAACCCAACTGCAGGAGGACGTCCGCAGACACGTGTGGGCACTACATTCATGGATGGCCGTTGGCTCAGTAGGAGGATCTCCTCCGCCACCCTTTGACAGGTTTTGTTTTTAATCCTGCTGGGTGTGCAAATCCAAACCGACCCTTCTCACCATAAAAAAAAACCTGGTATGGAGAGAGACTGTTTACTGATTAGTCGCCGACAACTCGACAATGGAAGAGGTTATTACAGGTTTACATGGTACCTGCAGCAGCAGGTCACACACATATCTAGCAGCTGACCTGACAGATCTAACCTGCATTGTTAGGGTGTGTGTGTGTGTGTGTGTGTGTGTGTGTGTGTGTGTGTGTGTGTGTGTGTGTGTGTGTGTGTCTTAGGGTTAGCGTTAGGGTTAGTGTGTCTGTTGTAAATGTGTGTTCGGGTTAGGTTAAGGGTTTAGTGTTGGAGCTGTTAGAGGTCATGTGGAGGTGGGTTGGTTCGTTCAGTTTCGTTGTGCA
The DNA here is from genome assembly GCF_056783735.1 of Eptatretus burgeri. Classification (NCBI taxonomy): domain Eukaryota; kingdom Metazoa; phylum Chordata; class Myxini; order Myxiniformes; family Myxinidae; genus Eptatretus; species Eptatretus burgeri. Next base: position 46,597 of record NW_028222229.1, read on the forward strand.
GATCACCAATCTAAACGAAATTCACCCTGTACATTCATGAGAACACACCATTGAAATTCCTACTTGTTTCCATATGCACATGTTGACACACCGACAGTTATTACCATTTGAAATTACCGCCGTGAAGTGGGCGTGGCATGCTTGTAATCGCGGAGGAAACGACCAGGAAACAACAAATGAAGATGGCGGAACCCATGGTTGTCGTGGTGATTGAGTGATTTTTGGTCTTTTAACAACCAAATATGCATTGTTTCACACTTGGGCGGGGAGGAAGATGAGAAAGTAACGCAATTCACGGATAAGAGCTGGCGCAAGGTATGCGAGTGTGCGAAGGCTTGGTGCGACGCCACAGATAGTGAAACTATCAACAAATGCCGTTTGCTGGCTGATCGAATTATGAAACTGCTGCCAATGACTGATCCTCCTGCGGGTGCCAGCTGTCACCGGTTCTGCTATGCGTCGTTTTGTAACAAGGATCATATAAAATGCGCTGAAGCCAGGAAGAGGAAATCAGAAGCCAGCACTACTGCAGTTTCTGCTCAAGCCAGGGAGGTGGTGAGCGGACTCGAAGAAGAGGGGCCCTCATACCACAAAATACGTAGAAAATCCCTCCGAACCTCTGTAGAAAGGGTGGCTGGCAAATCAGCTGGTGTACTGCCAAGAATTTGTATCGTATGCCAGAAAAAGACAAATTCATCCGTGTCAAAGGAAAATCTCAACGTGATCAGTTGTCCCTGGCAGAAACACAGGATGGAGGAAAGCTGAGGGAAACTGCTGAGCAGAGGAGAGATGAAAGTGATGTGAGAATAATGACAACTATAAAGGATAAAGACTGTGTGGCGCTGGCAGTTTGTTATCACCATAAATGTTATTATGAGTATGTGAATGACGCATACCACAGACAGAGTGAAAGTAAACTCCAAACTCAGAAAGTGAACTATGACTCAACATTTAACATTTTCTGTTATAAAATAATCCAGGTAAGACTCATTGATGGAAAGCAATTGATACATATGAAAAAGTTGTGTGAGATGTTCAATGACCTACTCAGAGTGTGTGAAGGTCAGGAGAAGGCCAACTACCAGGCGACAAGACTGAAGAAAAGACTGCAGGAACGGTACCCAGACATGATTTTCGAATCGTCCACCAAAAATGTCAGAGCGAAGTGGTGTACATGAAGGACAGTGAAATATGATTGGTTCCATTGCTCAGGCTCCTGTTGAAGACAGTAGCTCTACAACAGAAACAGAGTCAACTACAGAGGATGAAGCCAGCAAGGGTCCACAGCAGGGTGAGTCAGACCTCAATTTACATGTTCTATACTCGGGAGTACTCATGGTGAGGGATGACCTGAACAAACACCAAAGTGTGGACATTACATGGCCCTACTTGGAAATGGTGGAGCAAGCACTATAGCTTATACGGGCAACTCGTACTTCGAACTGGCCGAAACACCTTGCGATCACGAGAGCGTCAATGCCCTAGTACTTTGCATACGATTACCTAAACTATGCAAGGTACTTACCCGTTTACTGGCTGGAAATGGCCGGGCTGGAGCACTCCCACCCAGACACCTATCAAGCGTTCATGGACGGCAAATGGACTGCCCAACGGCATACTCGTTATGGATTTAGTAGTGTTGCATGTGATCAGATCATAGAGCAGACTTTAAATAGGGACGGCAAGACCAGTGGAGGCATCATTGGTTACACTCAGAAAAGCACAGCTGTGAAGAAGTGGATCCTGTCCCAACCAGCACGTGCGGAAATCGCAAGGAAATGTGATTCCATGGCGGGTATCCACAACGAGCCCCGAACGAGAAAGGATTTGGATGTGTCGAGCTCGAAGAAGAACGAAGCAGTCATGGTACAAGTGATGGACACAGTACTTCAAATGATTAACCCTTTCTCCGGCGCTCACCTTGAACTCGTCAATATTAGTTCAGCTGTCATCGCACCGCCAGCCACTTCCGCGGACTTGATGAACGCGTATGTCAAGGGAGAGAATGCTGTCGTGCAATGCATGCATGATCGGCTTCTCTCGGGTGAGGTCCCATTCTTCAGTCCGATTTCGAAGGCCAAATTGGCAACTTTCTTGAAGGCGCGAGGAAAGTCGGCGACTCCCCACCACCAGACGCCGAAGGTTGAAATTGCGAATGCACGTCGTCTTTTCACACGACTGCTGTTGATTGGCGAGAAAAGCAATGTAACACTCCACGATCTGCTCGCATACCCACTGGCGAACATATCTTTCCCGCTGGCATCCGGTGATGTTTCGATCGCTAAGACGGACAAAGCCAAACACCGCAACCATATACTGAAACTGTGGCCCGATTGCGGTGTGGACGCCGGCCTATCCAAGGTGCAACAATTGTGGATGGAATGGCCGTTATTCAGGCGATAAAGGCTGATTCACTGCATAACACTTTCGGCAAACTGGAAGAGATGGTGACGAACATCGTAGTGGCCAAAGGACGACATAACGAAGCTTCGAGACTGGACATGGTGTTTGATACTTACCCAAGTATCAGCATCAAGTGCCTGGAGCACACCAGACGAGCGGGCAGGGCGGGCGATCTTCAGGTACGAACCATCTACAGACGTGATCGAGCCCTTCCAAAACAGTGGACCAATTATCTCCTGAGCGGAGCCAACAAGGAGGCGTCGATAGAGTTCATCGTCGAATCGTGGACGAGAAACATGTCTCCATCAAAACTGGGTGACATGCTGTCGTAAGTCAGTCATGCCGGCAAATGTGAGAAAATCAAGGTGTCGAATGGTGTCCTGACTGTGTCGTCAGTACCTGAACTTGAATGTGACCATGAGGAAGCTGACACGAAGCTCCTCCTACATAGCGCTCACACGGAACAGAATGGAGAGTCAGTGCGCATAGAGAGTTTCGACACCGATGTGTTTGTGTGGGCATTGGCTCACTCGAAGTCGATTCGGGCGTGAAATTTCCATCTGGTCACAGGAAGTCCCAAGGACATTATCGTCGTTGACATTAGGAAGCTGAGTAATGCCCTGGAAAGTTCTGTCTGCGATGCGTTGATAGGTTTGCACAATTTCACGGGAAGTGATACCACCAGTGCATTCCATGGTAAGGGCAAAACAAGGACATTCAACTCGATGATGAAGGGTCCCCATCTCATCACCTGTTTCGGCAGCATTGGTCGAGAATTCACGCTAGATCAGAATATCATTCACGACCTGGAACAATTCGTCTGCGCCATGTACATTCAGCCGACCATGAAGAGTGTGGATGAGGCTCGCTACAAGCTATTCTGCAGCCAGTCGCTGGGAGAACAGAAGTTGCCGCCTACAAGCGACGCTCTGATGCTGCATTGCAAAAGAGTGAACTATCAGTCTGCGATCCACCACCGCGTGACGGAGAGGTTTATAGAAGCCCCTTCTCCTACATTTCACGGATGGATGGAACGCAAAGGAGCACCGATTGTTCACTGGCTGAACAAACCATCAGCGCCGAAGGAACTGTTAGAGGCGACGAAATGTAATTGCAAGAAGACGAAATGCGAGACCAACCAGTGTTCTTGCCGGTCAAAAGGACTGTTCTGCGCAGAGTGCTGTGGGTGTCAAAACTGCGTCAACGATGAACAGACCCGTACAGAAATGGAACTTATGGATGATGAAAGCAGAACTGACGATGTTTCCGACGACGAACTGTGAATGCGGGTGTCACACTGCTTTTGCTATGGTAATCTACTACGCAGTAGTATTCAGATCGGTTAGCACGTAATCGTGGACTTGAGTTTTGTAATAGCAGCAGTTAAGAGCCAAGTTCAGCAACCGCTTCAGAGGAATAAATACTGGAGTTCTAAAACAGTAATCTTCTTGTGGCGGTTCTACTTTTCATCAGGCTGAGTCGCGCAGTGTCTTTGTCTTTGATTTAATCCATAATAGCCAATGTAACTGTCTTTAATAGGCGCTGTAAGTGTCTTTAATAGTCGATGTAACTACCTTTAATAGCCAGTGTGGCTGCCTTTTAAGCAAAAAGTTGCCTTGGTCAACTCGAAGGCCTGTCTGGTCGGTCCAGACGTTTTCGGCCGGTAAAAATATGTAACTGCTTCGGTTTACGACCTTTAATTATAAACATCTTTAATAACAGTGAATATGGCTCTGTATAAACACATTGTATCATTTTAAGACCTCATAAGAGTTTTCTTTGACGTACATATCAGTCTATCCTTGATTCTTCATTTCTGTGTCGAAATCGTGCTTTAATGTTGGGTGTATCTTTAATTGCCAAAATGACAAATTGTGTCACATCCTCGACGTGGAAACAAGTGGATTTGGACTCGGCGTCTAAAATTCTTAAAGTATGCCAAATTTCATCCAGATTGGTGATCTGCACAAAGAAAATCATTTTCTGAAGGTAATAGCGAGTACCTCCACATGGTCTATTAGGGTTATTGTTAGGGCTGTTAGCGTTAGGGTTAGGGTGTAAGTGTTTAAGTGGTGTGTGTGTGGTGTGTGTGTTTGTTTGTTTGTGTGTGCGTGCGTTTGTGCGTGCGTGCGTGCATGTGTCTTAGGGTTAGGGTTAGGGTGTCTGTTGTAAATGTGTGTTCAGGTTCGGGTTAGGGATAGAGCTGTTAGGGTTAGAGCTGTTAGCGTTAGGGCTGTTAGGGTTAGGGCTGTTAGGGTTAGCGTTAGGATCAGAGTTAGGGTTAGGGTGTAAGTGTGTAAGTGGTGTGTGTGTGTGTGTGTGTGTGTGTGTGTCTGTGTGTGTGTCTGTGTGTGTGTCTGTGTGTGTGTGTGTGCATGTGTGTGTGTGTGTGCATGTGTGTGTCTTAGGGTTAGGGTTAGGATCAGAGTTAGGGTTAGGCTGTAAGTGTGTAAGTAGTGTGTGTGTGTGTGCGTGCGTGTGTGTGTGTGTGTGTGTGTGTGTGCGTGTGCGTGCGCCTGTGTGTGCGTGTGTGTCTGTGTGTGTGTGTGCATGTGTGTGTGTCTTAGGGTTAGGGTTAGGGAGTCTGTTGTAAATGTGTGTTCGGGTTAGGGTTAGGGATAGAGCTGTTAGGGTTAGGGCTGTTAGGGTTATGGTTAGGGCTGTGAGGGTTAGCGTTAGGATCAGAGTTAGGGTTAGGGTGTAAGTGGTGTCAGTGGTGTGTGTGTGTGTGTTCGCCGAATTGCGAGCAGAGGTAATTAAGGTTCAGAATGGCAACGTGTGCGCCGAGGTACAAATGTGTAACACATTCACAATTATCAGCATCATATTGAAGACATGTCCCTTTTCATAAGCCATGGAAGGATTTCATAATTATTATTATTATTATTTTTATTGGATTCGCTATATATGCTGGATATATGCGTTATTGTCAGGGTTTCTGTCTGTCTGCTTGTCTGTCTGTCTGTCTGTCTGTCTGTCTGCAACGCGAGGCTCCACAGCACGAACCAGCGAACCGATTTCGATGAAACTTTGCCAACAGGTGCAATATGGTCTGGGAATGTGCGCGTTTGAATTTCGGTGCCGAGCAACCACCCATTGCTGTGCTGCTGTGCAGCGGCCGAAAAACCACGTACAGTATTTTCAATACTTGTCCTTCAGTTTTGAATGTGGAGAAACGAGACTTCGGAATTAAACACTTAGAGATATTTAGAAAATTTTACTCGAGGCGATTTTTGATTGAGGTTTTATTTGTGAAATGGTAGTCCTTCAAAAATCGGGTGTCTATTTACGATTTACTGTCATTTTTTATGAGGGGCTCAGGAAAGTGAGCGGAGCTTCGGGAAGGTGGACGTGGTTGATGAAAAGTGGGAGTGGCGAAGGAAAGTGGAAGTGGCGTAGTAACGTGGGCGTGGCTTCGGGAAAGTGGGCGTGGCTTATGAAAAATATTGTGTGGCTCAGGCGGTGTGGTTAAAGAAGAGCATTGAGAGAAGTTTATCGGGTTTTCCGTGTGTGTGTGTGTGTGTGTGACAGCGTGTGTGACAGCGTGTGTGTGTGTGTGTATCAGCGTGTGTGTGTGTGTGTATCAGCGTGTGTGTGTGTGTGTGTGTGTGACAGCGTGTGTGTGTGTGTGTGTGACAGCGTATGTGTCTGTGTGTGTGTGTGTGTGTATCAGCGTGTGTGTGTGTGTGTGTATCAGCGTGTGTGTGTGTGTGTGTGACAGCGTGTGTGTGTGTGTGTGTGTGTGTGTGTCTGTGTGTGTGTGTGTGTGTGTGTGTGTGTGTGTGTCTGTGTGTGTGTGTGTGTGTGTGACAGCGTGTGTGTGTGTGTGTGGGTGACAGCGTGTGTGTGTGTGCGTGTGTGTGACAGCGTATGTGCCCGTGTGTGTGTGTATCAGCGTGTGTGTGTGTGTGTGTGTGTGTGTGTGTGTGTGTGTGTGTGTGTGTGTGTGTGTGTGTGTGTGTGTGTGTGTGTTGCCAAATAGGTTTGCAGTGTTCAAAAGGTGTTAAGTTTTCATCCAAGTTTTCCAAGTGTTGAAATATTTTCAAACACTCGACCGTGACGCTCTCGATGCTGTGTGACGTTCGCGCAACCGCTTAATCTGTTCACCACGGTGACGCCAGCCACGATCGTCCGTCGTGTGCACATTAGTGAGGGAGAGGCAAGACGCACGAGTGTGGACGTGCATGCTTGAGTGGTGCAACTGCTCGTTGAGCGTAGGAAAACGGCGGCGTGATGTGATGTGTGATTTGTGAAGCGTTCGATATCTGCGATATGTTCGATATCTGCGATGGCCGCATCCACGAGAAAGAGGGAAAGTGCCGTACACGGGCGGCTTCGTTGGCTTCTGTTTTCTTTCCCATCATGGGTCCCATGGGCCTTGATCTTGCTCTTCGGAGCTTCCGTCGCATGCTTGGGCGGATGCGTGCGCGCACGCAGGTTTCGATGGCGTTTGCGTTTCGGTCACCACGTCTTGTGACGAGGTTCACCACTCGTGCGGGTTGTCACGGTCCTCGAACGTACCCGTTGGGAGTTCGGGGGTCGGCGAGCGTTTGTTCGTCGTCGACGCGATTCACTGGCGATGTCGCTGCTGCTCTTCATCCGGAGTCCCTCCGTTGCTATTTGTCGGTCGGGTCTTCTCCGTGTATGGGGCAGCTGCTGTGACGGTCCTTTTCGTCGTGAGCGAGCTTGTGTGCCGAGTGGCTCCGTGCCGCTTTCACGTCATTCTTTGCCCGACGTGTCCGAGCAGTTTTACCGGTGGTCGTGCACTCGGCCGACGGTCGGATCCCCGTCCGTGTCACGGGGCCTTCGCCGGCGAGTGTAACGAACCAAGGGTCACGTGAAAGCAAGCGGTCGCCCGGAGGTTGGAGGTTCGACGGTCTCCTGTCCATGTCCGCTCGTTCCTCGGGTGGCCGACGCATGCAGTTGCGTGTTTTTTTTGGGCGACGAGCTCTTTGGTCGCTCACCGTGATTTGGTGGTGCGTCGCCACGCATGATGGACGTGAGCCTAGCGAGGTGGCCGCGACGGTCTTTCGCCCACTTGCGGCCGGGCGTGCTGCCCCGGGTCAGACCCGGTGGTGTCTTCGGCCCAGCCGGTGCCGGTGCGTCGGACTGTTTCTGTTCCGAATCGGCGCCTCCCGGGCACTCGGGTCTGACTCTGTCTGACCGCTTTCCTTCCGCCGAGCGCGCAGGTGTGTGGGGCTGCGGTCGCGACATGGGTTTTCGGCTGGCCGACGCCGTCGACGTTCTGCTGCGGTTAGCGCGCCGTCGGAGCGGTGACTCTCTTCCTCTGACCGGTGCAGCGATCGAGAGGCGCGCGAGAGATGCGTACTCAAGCACGGAACGAACGTTGAACGTTGTTCGTGGCGTGAGGTTGTCGCCGGGGCGATACGGGCACGAAGTCCAAGTGCGGGACAAGAGGGACGAGGCGGACGAGCCCTCGGGAGCGATGTCGTGCGAGCGAGAGGGAAACGAGTCGGCATGGCACAACACGACACAACGGTGCAGCAACGGTGGCGGGGTTCCGCCGCGACGCGTGGTCGCGCGGTTCTCCCGGTGCTCCCCGGCCCGGCACGTGCGACGCGCCAAGCGGCGCATGACGGCCGGCGTGTCGTGGTCTTTACGGCGGCTCCTCACGCCGCTC
>NW_028222230.1:0-17500 GCF_056783735.1 Eptatretus burgeri
ATTTACATATACATACATATACATACATATATATATATACATACATATATATATATATATATATATATATATATATATATATATATATATATATATATATATATATGTAGGGTAAGAATACTGATTCTGGCTCACTTTTCCCCATGTAAATGAATGGGGGATTTTCAGCGATTCCCTTTTTTTTCCCTAAAAATAAACCCCCTTTTTATCCTAAGGTATATTTATTTGTCTCCCCTTTTAACCTGGAGGTTGAACCTCATTGAATTGAACACCTGGGGGTTGAACAGCTCACTCATTGAACCTATAAAGATTTGTTCATTCTCAAATTCCTTCAATAGTTTAATTTTCTTTGCACAAAAATCCCCATCTAAAATATTGACAAACAAAACATTTGAATCTTTATATTTTTGAAGATACCCCTTTTGTGCCATTACGAAATGATAAACTTCTCTTAATGCTCTTGTTTGACCACCTCCTGAGCCACAGGTTATTTTTTTGTTAAGCCCCGCCCACTTTTGCTAAGCTCCACCCACTTTTTGTGAGGTATTTTTTCTAAGCCCCGCCCACTTTTGCTAAGCTCCACCCACTTTTTGTGAGGTATTTTTCTAAGCCACGCCCACTTTTACTAAGCCCCGCCCACTTTTGCTAAGCTCCACCCACTTTTCATGAGGTATTTTTTTCTAAGCCACGCCCACTTTTCCTAAGCCCCGCCTACTTTTGCTTAGCCCCGCCCACTCTTACATCATTTCCAGTTCATCTCTGACTCACAAAGAAATCACTAGAAAATTACAGGATGTTATGGTTTTGAAAAATTTCCCAATGAAGGCTTGCCTAGGCTTGCCCAGGGAATTTCCAAAGGAAACCACACCCACCAGTCTTTCTCTATAAAAGCTTCAAACCCAGGCTCCATTTTAAACATTTGTTTTTGCTGGCAATGGTGTGCTGTGTGCTTGTCTGGAACTCTCTGTCTTGTATGGAACTAAACCTTCAAGTTGATGAACTGGATTCAAACCTCTTATCTGTTGAGGTAAGATTTTTATTTTCCTATTATCAAACTTTGATTGAAGCATACTCATTTAATAATTAAATAACTTAATTAATACATTATTATTTTCTCTCACAGGAAAATTGTGTCTGAAATACGAAATGAAAATACTGCTTTTGCTACAACTTGGGGCGAAATTGTTGGCTTGGTTGAAGACCTTATGAGCGACCAAGACCCACAGAACGAGTTCGTCCTTGATGACCCAACCAAAGAGTTATACCTTGGAGACCAGCAAAATCCTGAAAAAGAGTTTTACAGCAATAGTACTCATTGTGAGTTATCAAGACAATACCCACTGAACAAGTTATACGTTGATGAGCCAGAATACAAGTTTTACCTTGGAGACTCACAAATTTTGAAAAAATCAGTAAATGAGTTCTGCCTTGATGGTTTAAATAACTACCTTGGAGACTCAGGAAAAGGGTTCTGCCAAGATGGTTCTAAATATGGGAACTACCTTGGAGACTCACAAATTTTGAAAAAATCAGTAAATGAGTTCTGCCTTGATGGTTTAAATAACTACCTTGGAGACTTGGAAAGTTGGGGTTATTTTGAAGACTTGAAATGCTACCACTCTTTGGGATTTAAACCTATCAAGAAAGTTCTTACTCCCTCTTTCTATGTCATCAAACCTGAAAGCCTTAAAAGACAGAATTGGAAGAAGAGAAAAAAAAAAACGTAAAATATATATATATATATATATCTATTTGTATATATGTATATATATATATATATATATATATATATATATATATATATATATATATATATATATATATATATATATATATATATATATAGGTGGAAATCTCATGTTGAAAAAGACTGTGTTGGGTGAGGATTGAGTTGGGGTTGAGATTTTGAATGTGAGGGTTGGGACACACACACACATACACATCAACAAACAAAAGTTAAGCCTTGACTATTCAGTTGAGGATTCTGTGTTTGGGGTTCACAGATGTAAGAACGTCCACCCCTTGACACACATTATATACTGTTATACACCTCGGACTTGGCCCTCGAGTGTCCACAACGGTGTATAGTAGGAGGGAGTGAAGCGCCAACCTATTGCTCCCATTGCACACACACACACACACAAACAAAAGTTAAGCCTTGACTATTCAGTTGAGGATTCTATGTTTGGGGTTCACAGATGTAAGAACGTCCACCCCTTGACACACATTATATACTTGTACACCTCGGACTTGGCCCTCGAGTGTCCACAAAGGTGTATTATCTGCTTAGTTTTGTCTTTTGTAATTCCTGTGAATAAAATGAACCTAAAATCTCTTCCCCTTCCAAATCATATATTTTATAAGTCCAAGGAACTGTATCTATTACATCAACAATATAAAAAAGTTCTTTCGTCCATCGTTCAGTAAAACCCTTTTCAAAATGAGATTTCCACCTATATATTCTTACGATATCACCAACTTTGAACTTAGGTTTTCTGACATTAATCTCTTTTTCATATTTTAATTTTGTAAATGTTTCTGATGGTTTCATATTTGTTGACGTGTGAATCGTGTCATTATACTTATCCACAATATCCTGAATAAAAGATGACCATTGTTGTGAACCGAGTTGTGTGAATTTTTTATATAGTCTCTCTTTTAAGGTACGATTAAAATGTTCAACAACAACTGCCTTCCCTTCATTAAAGGTACTGTATAATGTAATACTGTTATTTTTTAGAAAATTCATAAATGTCTTGTTATAAAACTCTCTACCCTCATCAGTCCACAATTTTTTAGGTTTTCTCTTACTTTTATTAAATATCTGTTGAAAAGCTAACATAAGAGTATTACCTGTTTTGTTTTTTAAAGGGACAACCCACGCATATCTACTCCTCAAATCAATAACGGTTAAAGCATACTTGTACCCCTTATCATTATTGAGTTCAATCAAATCAGCAGACCAGATATAATCAACTTCCTTGGAATAAACTTTCCTTCTCTGAAACTTTGTGAATATTGGTTTATGTAATTCATCAGCTAATTGCTCTTCAGTCTTAATGGCATCATTAGAGCCTATAAGTTTTTTGAATTTCCAAGTCCAAGTTTCAATTTAGCACTAATCATCTTCTTCACGATGAACCTATCAACTTTTTCTCTCAAGGTTGGATTTTGTATCAGAGACAAATTATACAACATTTCTCTATCGGCTTCATGCTTTTCTTCCAACGTTGTGGTATTCCCATAATCAATATCGTGTCTCATGCACACTTCATCAACTCTATTGATTGGTTTACTCCAGGATTTAGGGTTGTCTGCCTCATCTAATCTTTTATCCAAGTTTGTGCCTGGACCACAGAAAGAATACCCTGGAAGATGTAATTCCCCTGGTATTCCAGTAGTTGTAAATTTACTTCCTGATAAAAACTTTTGTATATCTCCTCCGAGTTTGTGTTTGGAGATAAATTGATTTTTTTGAACCACACACCGAACATATACCTTTTTGTATAACCCTGTTATTTTTACTTTTAATATATGAAATATTTTTAGTATTAGTTTTCTTTTACATTTGAGACAATAACTCATTTATTTATGAGAAAAATTCCTGCAGAGTGCAAAAACCTTTTTAGTTTCCAACATGCACATTTGAATCTTAATTTTTAAAACATAAAGAATCCTTAGAAATGCCTTCACTCTCTCCTCCATTTATTTAAGAAAAAACTTGAATTAAAATGAATAGCTTGACGATGTCAATAGTCTTGAAGAAAATATTGCAAATAGACTTGTCAATTCTTTGTTTTCCTCCTCGGTGGGTTGAGTTATTTTCTGTAATACCACCAATCTTTTTTGAATCTCACTGGTTTCCATATTTTGATATTTATTCATTCTCTCTCTTTCCTCCCTCTCTCTCTCTTCTCCTTTTCCTCCTTCTCTTTCTTCTCCCTCTCTCTCTTCTCCTTTTCCTCCTTCTCTTTCTTCTCCCTCTCTTTCTTCTCTCTTTCCTCCCTCTCTCTATTCTCTCTTTCCTCCTTCTCTCTCTTCTCCTTTTCCTCCTTCTCTTTCTTCTCTCTTTCCTCCCTCTCTCTATTCTCTCTTTCCTCCTTCTCTCTCTTCTCCTTTTCCTCCTTCTCTTTCTTCTCCTTTTCCTCCTCTTCCCTCTCTTCTTCAACTCCTTCCTCATCCCTTACTATCCTTGAATCGTTTACACCCCATAGAATATTATACATATATTCATCAGGATTTCTTGTTATTCCTGTATCCAAAATAATTTTTTTTACAACAGGAAACCAATAAAATTTCTTTTGAATTTCTAAAAGAGCCTTACCTTTTCTTAACCTTATAATTTTTTCATTATTTAACATTCTAATTAAATCTAAAGTTGTCGGTTTATCAACATCAGCATAATGCCAATCTTTTATTGAAAATACCTCATTCTTATGTTGTAGAACATATTTATTAAAATACCGAATACCCTTTTCTTGAAGGTATGCTTGGACACAGAAATGATAATTTTCTTGAAGCCTTCTTGCTGTCATTTATGTATTAGAAATATATGTTAGAATAATATTATGGCACGAAACACCTCCCCATCTTCCCATAGTTAAATCATTTTGTATTTCCTTACTTATTATATATAATCCTGTTTTTTCTGTTTTCATGAGATAAACAAGGGCAAAACCATTATTATATTTACCCTTATTAAATTCTTTTATTTGTTGTTTACTAATCGTGGTTCCACAAAACTCATTCTCGATACCAAGTGCATAATATTCTTCCTTACGAGACTGATTTAATTGTTCCAGGTCTTCGAGGTTAATTTTAAATGACCAATTATACCCTAAATCATTCATATCATACCCCCATTGTTCTATTCTCATACAAACGATACGCCCTTCTTTATAAAAATTTATTTTAATTCGAACTGTGAATTCTGTATGACCTGGAGATAATATCAACACTTCTGTATCTTTGGAATACACAGCCGTTTTATTTAAGTATATATATATTGTGATAAATCGCTTAATCTCACCAAGTCATTCGCGTCAGTCGGGCTTGGATAATTTTTTAATTTATAAGCATTTTTCATGTTAATATTTTTGTTTATATTATATTTATGTCGTTCAGCCTGTGCCTTTGTATAATAATTTGATAAATCAATATCCAGTTCTTGAGATACACCAAAGATAGAACCATCTTTACCAACATAAGTCATTTATATTAGTTTAAAAATAATATCATAAAAATTTTTATTTTTGTTGAGTTGAAATAACACATATAGACATAATTGACCACAACACTTGGAATTTAATTCTTGGACTTGAAATGTTTGATAAACACCATTCTGTAAGAATTTTATGACTTCAACAGGTGGTGGAAGACCAAAACTATCAAAATAATATTTGTCTTGACTATTAAAAATACAAACCCAATGAGAACCGTTCCCATCATTATCTTCTAAGTTCATAATAATATTCTTTGTATGTTTCGGCACATTTGTTAATTCATCTCTCATACAAATAACCACATTATGAATTTTTAATTTCTTACAATATTTGGCAAGTTGTAAATTTGATGTTGTATTCTTTCCAAATTCTTTCAACCACTCATCAATGCTCATTTATTTATTAGAAAGATATAATCCATTACCTCTTTTCGTTAATTTTACACCTGCTTGTGCTCTAGAAGAAAGCATATCTCCAACTAACAATCTCGCTTTATCAGGCAGACCTTCAAGTTTTTCAGCAAAATCTACAATTACACCACTTCCACTAATTTGTTTCTCCAACTCTTTGTTATGTCTTTCCAATTCTTTTTGAGCCTGGAGTTGAGCCTTCCTTTCGTTGGCAGTTTTCACCGCTGTTGAAATACCACCCGTCAATGCTCCAACCGCACTTAAACCAGCAAATAAAGGAATTAGAAATGGGAGAAATCCTCCACTCGTCTCTCTTATTGAATATTTTTTCAACATTGGTTTTGTCATTTTAATTTTAAGTGAGCCAGTGTAATTCAAGATTTTAACCTGTTCTCTTGTGAGCAAAACATCAATTCTTACTGCTCCTTTTCTCTGAATTGTATTAACGTTAATCGTACAAGGCTTTTGATTTTGAACACAAGATGATAGTTTATGAAGATTGATTTGATTAACATATACCCCAGTTGGTACTTTGCCACTCATTTATTTAACAAAAAATTATGTGAGACTAATCATCACACCATTATCTGTATTAATCTGCAATTCTGTTTCTTCCAAAAGCAAACAATATGTATCAACTTCTTCACTCTCTCCTCTTTCAATGTATAGGGAAGTATCCACTCGATTAGACTTTATAGTTTCCTTTTGAGCGCTCAGGTCAAACGCATAGATTGTATACAAACTTTTAAATGCTGTCATATCCAAAATAGGTTCTTTATTTCCATTACTTTCACACACCTTTTGGTAAGACTTGTATGCTTCAGCAAAATCATTTTTTCCCAATTAATTTCCAATCTATCTCGTGGATAAAATGTTCCATCTAGAGAAACGCGAAGTTGTTTCACCTTAGCATTATCACTCAATGCATTATTCTTATCAGTCGCAGTATCACCATCTGGCTTTTTAAAAATCATCCACAGATATCGTGGCTTTCCTTCCAGAACACCCAAATTCCACGTGTAAGTAGTTTGATTGAGTTTAACGTGTTGACATCTTCTTTTGAGGTATGATACACTGAGTGGTTTCTTTGAGTTAAGTCTTCGATTCAACATCTCTTCTGTTTTAAGATTAGGAGTATATTCACTGATATACCAACTCATCTCCTCAATTACAAATTTATTCTGTTCACCAAAAGCACTACCAACACCAAAAAGCAATCTATTTTCATTATCATTCCTTTGTAGTTGAAATCTAATTTTAAGACCATACAGAACTTTATCATAATCACAAAATCCAAATATATCTTTAAGAGGAACTGCCACAGTAAAACTATTTTCTGCTTTTGTATCATCATTATACATTCCTTTCCTTTGAATATATCCAGGGTCTGTGTTTGTTCCCGTTGACATATCAGGAATAAAACCTTCGACAGACCCCTTTCCCATTCTATCACTGAATGTATAGAGTGTAAATTTCATCATTTCAGATACAGCAGAGACATAATCAACCGCTTCAACTTCTTGTGTTCCAATATACAATCGCACACTATCAAACATTTTCCAGAAGAAATCATTTACAAGTGTAGCGTTTGTGTTATTCCCAGTCTTAGTGAATTTAAATTTACACAACAAGAAACTTTCGGAGAGATTCAAATAGGTTTGTTGATTATTTATTTCAAAACTTTTTGTACCATTTGTATTCCAGTCTGTTCCAGTTATTGCATTTACCTTGAAGTAATCTTCTTTTTTAGTGGAGTTTGAGATAATAATAGTATCATCCAAATCATAGATACTATCAATTGCTTCCATACTTGTATTTATTTAGGAAAAAAGATGTTAAAACTTTTGAAACCCTGATCCAAGTATTTGAATTATTTTCTGTCGTTCTTGGGGGGACAACTGAGTTTTACCTTTCTTAATTTATTTTATTGCTTGTAATTTATGAGATTCCTTCTGAGCATCTTTTAAACTCTTTACAGCACCTGCTACATTTCCCACAGCAGAAGCAGTTGAACCAATTAGGTCTTTATGTTTAAGAATAGTTGTGTGGTGTAGTCATGCCCGCGGGGAGGGGCATGATGATGATGCATGATGGGCGTGATGGTTGGAGGAGTGGCCGTGGGGGTCGGCGAGGGATATGAGGTGTGCACGCCGTCTGAGGCGTCGTAGTAATACTGGAGTCGGCCGGCTCGTGAGTGTACCGCGTACGGAATAAAGGGGAGCCGCGGGCACACTACGCCCTGGCTCGCACTCGTGCAACACAGCCCGGCTCGACTGTTCCTCCGCTTCGTGTCTGCCTGCTAAGCATCTCCCAATTCAGTACAGTACAGTTGGCGAACGAGGATCTTCGAATCGACGTGTGTAAGGGCGGCAAATGACCCGTGCGGTTCCAGGCTACGGAGCCAAAGGTCTCGCCGGCGCGAACATGGCAAAGGGTCGGTGCATGGCAAACGTACGCGTGCCCGCCTTCGTCGGAATCTACTTCGGCCACGTCGAGTGGGCAACGTTCGTTCATTTGGTTCATTTTCTTGTTCGTTTTGTCGAGGATACGCGTTTCGGCTCGAACGCGGCGTTGGACGTCGCGCACGCTCTGGAGAATATCCGAGGTCTCGATGGTCGGGACACAGCAGATGGTCTAGGGGTCATCGCGATGGGCCAGGCACGCACGGCCATGCGCACGGTCTGCGGCGCGGGTCGTGGGCGAGCGTGGCAATGCAATCACTCGGACGGCGGTCTGGGCTCTCGAGGTCGTCTACGGTGTGTGGGCCGAGGGTCATCGCCCATTGTTGCGGTCATAGATGGCGGTGTGCGAGGCGATCCTTCCGTCCCGCGTCGAAACCTGCTTGCGATTGATCCGGAAATGACAAGATCAGTGGCAGGGGGGGGGGGGAAGTGAGCGAGGCACGGAACGGGTGGCGGAGTGGGGCCACTCGTGCTGGCCGCGCATCGCATTCGGCTGTGCCGTGCAAATTCACGGCAGAGGAGCATCCGGCACGGTTCAGAGATCATTTTATTTCTGGTCTGCGAGCAGCCATTGACATTGTCTGCGAGCAGCCATTGACCGACATCACATTCGACTCGGCGATCGCGACTGTTTCATCTGTCGAGCAGACACCGGTGACCGTGCAAGTCCGCGCGATGGCTCAAGTGCCGCAGGGTGCTCGCACGCCTAGCGGTGCGGGACGAGAGCGCGCACCGCAGCACGGTCGCACCGGGAGCGAAGGGGCACCGCAGCACGGTCGCACCGGGAGCGAAGGGGCACCGCAGCACGATCGCACCGGGAGCGAAGGGGCACCGCAGCAGGACCCCAGTGACCTGGAGATCAGCCTGCAGCCGGGGCATGATGATGCCGGCGAGCCGGAGCAGGAGCCGGGCTCGGCGAGCCGGACCCTTTTGGGTCGGAACGGGTTCCGGTTCGTGCCTCCAGATGTGCCAGTGCTCTCTTCGAGACCTTCGTCGAATACCGAGGGCGAGGCGCTGGCGGCGGGGGCCGCGTCGATGCAGCGGGAGCCACCGTTCGTTGCTGTGCGCTCCAGGAGCGGCGAGAGCCATATCAGCTCTCGCGATGAGTTCCCGCGCTTCGTTCGCGATGAGTTCCCGCGCTTCGTTCGCGATGAGTTCCCGCGCTTCGTTCGCGATGAGTTCCCGCGCTGTGGCAAGGTTCGTGAGGCAATGCGCATCGGTGTGGTTCAGGCAGCTTCAACAGGTGGCGGTGGGCCCGTGGCGTTAAAGGGAGTCGCGAGTCGCAGCATCAAGTCGACAACCAAGAAGCGGACTCGTGATGTGGGTTGTGGGTTGTTGTTCATGGCATATGTGCTTTTCCTTGCTCTAGTGATGCAGTTTAATGTTGTTGAAATAAATGCCAGCAGTTCTCGTGTAAAAGTGGATTTGGCGGAGATCAGTCAATGGAGTTGGTGTTATGATCAATGTGATGTGGGGGCGAATAAAGAAGGTTTATTGGCCTCCAGTTGCTCCAGGCCGCAGGTAATTGCTTTGTCTTGTACTGGGATTTTATCAAAAAAGCGCGCTGTACGGAAAAATGAATTTGCAATGGTTCGAATGTTATTCCTATTGATTTATAACGAGCTTATGGTTGAAGTGGGGTTTAAATGGAATTACTACCGTCTAACTGCCGTGTGGGTCTCGGAGATCGACTCGGAGCCGGGACTCGTGCGCTGGTCGGCGTTACCCCCACCTCTGCTTTCAGCGAGGTCAGACGTGCCTGGCGCCTGGTGCGTGGCTCTCTGGGTGCGCTCAAGGCCGTTTTGGCCATGCGGTGGAATCTCAACTGATTATGGTGCGTGAGGGTTGGGGAGTGTTTGTTGCTTCCGGCCAAGGGTGCTGTTCAGCGCCCCCACCAAGGTCGGTTGGGTCTGGCGGTGGCGCCGCGGGTTCCAGACAGCGGGGGTCCGGCCTCGAAAGGTTTATCTGTTTCAGGTCTGCCTGGGGGCGGGTTTGCTGAGTCGTGCTGCTGTGCTTCTCCAGTAGCTCGCTTCCACGCATTATATGATGTGATGTGCTGTTATACTTCGCTGTTTTCATTTTATTTGCATGATTATTATACCGAGGTTCTTCGTGTTGTCTATGCTTCTTATAATACTGATCATTTAATAATCATACTTTTAGGAGGGAGGAGTGTGGTGTAGTCATGCCCACGGGGAGGGGCATGATGATGATGCATGATGGGCGTGATGGTTGGAGGAGTGGCCGTGGGGGTCGGCGAGGGATATGAGGTGTGCACGCCGTCTGAGGCGTCGTAGTAATACTGGAGTCGGCCGGCTCGTGAGTGTACCGCGTACGGAATAAAGGGGAGCCGCGGGCACACTACGCCCTGGCTCGCACTCGTGCAACACAGCCCGGCTCGACTGTTCCTCCGCTTCGTGTCTGCCTGCTAAGCATCTCCCAATTCAGTACAGTACAAGTTGAACCAATACCCATGAGAGTATCAATTATCCCATCTCCTCTAAATTGATGTCCGACACCCCTTTGTCTCTTAGGTTTATAGTATCCTCTACCAAGATACATACCTTCACCCTTGTAGTACGGGGAAAGGAACATCCCATCCCCTGTAATTATTTTATATTTTCCCAACTCGTGTTTCCTCACAATAACCATCGTATTTATTTATTGAAAAACTTCACGTAGGTGAATTCTGATGGATATAACTTCTCCATTAAAAGAAATCACACGATTATCTTGGTCGGTTATCCTAAAATTTACTCTGTGTATGGTTTTTCCTGACACAGGTAGATAAACCAAATTTTTAGGTTCCATATTGAATTTATAACCAATTGGGGTTGAGTATGCGCTGAATGAAAATATTGTATTTGTTTTTTTCCATCATTATAAGCACCATCAATCAAATCACAGTGAATTAACACCGAATTTATTCCTGAGGATATTTGAATGACATTATCACTGTAAAACGTCCCATTAGTTTCAATCTTTTTTGAGGAGAAACCCAATAACTCTCTAAATGAATTATCAATTGTGAAATCAACCTTGTAGTTATTTTTAACTTTAATCGTTGATTTTGAAGTATGTTTTTGAATGTTTATAACAATATTTTTTGGTTCATCACCCTGTTCTTTCATAAGACGAGCAATTTCGGAAGATATTTGAGAAATCTCGTATGCTCCGGGTGAGACTGTTATCGTTTTGTATCCACTTCCCGGATTATAACTAAACTTGTCATTTTTCTCGGTTATATTAAATAAGGTATTATAAGTTTCCATGGACAATAAAGATGCCTCATATTCTTTTGTTGTGTCAAGTTGTAGTGGGTATGGGAATGAAGATGTGTGGTCGCTTGTTGTGAAATTAAAACTCAGGATTGTGCTTCTCATCTTATTTAATATGAGATAAAATGTCTTTATATTGAGATTTATTAATTATTTTCATGTTCATCAACTGGTCTAAAATGGCTGATGCTTCATTAAAACAATTGTTATTTCCAGCCTTCTTACTGCCTAACAACAATAACAGTCTATTAACTAATTGCGATGGGTCATTTGGAAGAAAACTAATACCTGAACCAAGGATACTTAAAGCCTGAATAATGTGTTTCTCCTTCTCATTCTTCCTACTTTTACCAGAAAGAATAACCTTATAATTTAGAGTGTTCAGCAAATCAATATATACTCTATCATCATTATTTTCCATATCCAATGGTTTATCAATATACTTTGATTCATCCCTCACAGTTGAACCTTGTCTTCCATCTTTTGTGAGAAGAAACATTAATCTTGGAGTTAGTTTAACAGGGGGTTGAGCAGAACTTAAGAACCTTAATTCATCATTAAATATCAATACCTTTTCTTGAACAAGATGAAATATTGCTGGTTGTTCTGTTGGAATGAGTCCTGCTTTGGATTTTGAATCCGCTGAATATTCATTGTTTTGAACAGCATTCACAATATAATCAGGGGGTTGATTAATCTCTTCCAGTTGTTGAAATAAACCTTCATCATATTCTAATTCTCCAATATGCTCTAATTCTTCCTCCGTCATTTGACTGAAATCTTTTAACATTTGGAGCTTTCTGGGAGTATATTCTACTGTGGGAACTGTGGAAACATCTTTCATTTTTTCTTGGGAAGTTTTTAAAAGTGGTTTAAAAAATTTCTCTTGTTTTCTTTCAAATGCTTCTTCACCCGTTAGTTTCTGTCTGCGTTTCTTCTTTATGTCTTCCTGTTGTTTTACAACTTTTGAAACCAACTTTTGATGTTCCTTAAATCTTCTTGCTCTTTCTTTTGTATCCATTTATTTATTGTAAAATATCATTTAATGAATTGTAAAGATTAACAGGGAAATTTTCCTTTTCTTCATCATTCAAGTGGATGTGTTCAAATAAATCCTTTTCTTTAAATATTTCATCAAATTCTTTATTAACATTAATGCGAGTTGTAATTTCTTCTTCACTAATCCTTGCATCTCTGCTTTTCATACGTTTGCGTTGAGTTTCTTCATCAACATCAAAACCGAATGATAAAATCTTCACTCCGCTCAGATATTTAATAATTTGTCTCGTTCCTTCTGGATTAGTTTCTAATATCCCAACACCACCAGATTTTAGTTTCTTTAACTCACTCTTACAATGTGAATATTTTGTTGTACCAAGAGAAACCTCCTCAAATATTTGTCCTTCATTCCTCAATCGCATATGTTCCTCCACTGAAATATAGTGATAATCTTCACCTTTTACTTCTCCAGGTCTTATTGCTCTAGTTGTTGTTGATACAATGCGTATCACGGGGTGTTTTTAAGTAAATTTACAATATTCTCATTTGTACTACACAAGAACCTTGATTTATGAAAGTTTTTCCAGAAGCAGATTTACCCACAAGATTTATAATAATAGTTGTCATTTATATATGTAATTGTTTATAAAACAAAAAATATATCCCTAAATATCTCATCTTGTTTCACAACAATATATTTATATTTTTCAGTCGTGTGCTTCATGTAATCCTCAAATTTCTTTTTACTACATAATGTAGAACAATTATCTCTCCAAAAATTATTGATATCTATTGAATTTAACTTGAATAAAATAAAAGTATTAGCATTGTTTCTGATGGAACGACAAGGAAGTTGAAAGTACGATTGACTAAGGTAAATACAATTACAAGAAGAATGTCTCCCTCTTGTGTAGTAGCTGTCCATTACCGTTTGGTTTCTCTCATTAACACAATCATCAAAGATAACGAGGTTCTTTTTTGATTTATCCAAATCTTGGGGAGACGGTATATCATCCGTATTATCACTAAGAATACAAGTTATAGGATTTGATTTCTTTTTACATCTCTGTGTATCACAAAATAGTTGAATTATATCTTCAATGTTATAATCATTTAGGTTTTTTGACGTTTAAATAAACCGATTATATCTTCTTTTTGAAGACCAGCATTAAAACCTTGTGAGAGTAGTTGATACTCTGGTTGAAAACTCGACTTTGTGAAAATTATTAAATTATCATAATCTAAAAAGTTGGGAGTGAGGAGCATTTTTAAAAGTAAGCAGGTTTTTCCACATCCACTTGAACCAACTATGAGACATCTTAATGAATTTGGGAGATTTTTATGGTTGTTAAATTTTATCTTATTTTCCCAAATAGGTAAAAAATCATTCATTTATATATTTGAAAAACAGGTTATTTAATTTATTATTGGCTTTTTTAGAAACTCTATATTTTATCCTAAGTTCAGGTTTAATTTCAAGATAATCCATTATTTTATTTATTCAATATCTTGTGTTGATATTTCCCTGAAAATTACATCCATGAATAATATACAACAACAATCCTTTGAACATTTCTCTTATACGTTCAGTTTCTTCCCTTGTAAGGAAAGGTGTGTTATCACCCTCATACTTTACATTCATTTCTCTAATCAATCTTGTAAAGTAATTCATTTTTGGTGTAAATCTAAAAGAATTATTTTCCTTTTTATATTTTTTATTATCATTAATTAGAAGATAATCACAGAATATACATTGTTTATAGGCTTTTGACTCTGTGTTTAATCCCCGTCTTTCACACGCAGGACAATTCTCAAATTTGTCATATGGAGAATCAGGAAAGTCTAGCATATTTATAAAGTAAAACTTTACTTAAACTGAAATTCATCTATACTTTCAGTTGTATATTACCATCGATATCGATATACTTTTTTTCATTATCAGATTCAACGACAACATTTTTTATATTAAAGGTAATTTTAAAATTATCGTTAACTACTATTGAACGAAATGTCATTTCACCTGATATATTAACATCCTTTATTTCATCAGGATTTACATCTTTAGGGTTGTTGAAAAAAATACAAATTTCTCCTTGCATATTACAGATGGTCTTATCTTTTCTTTCTAAAGCTTCATCCATAAGGTTTTTGTTCTTTGATACTTTTTCTTGTTTCATTGCTTTTTCTAGTTTTGAATATATTACTAGAAGGAGAGGAGAAACTTTTGTTAGAGATACTTTAATTGATGTTCTACCAGGTATACTAAAAGCCCTTCCACTGAAGGAAATTGAAGAACTCATATTATTTACCATAATAGTTTTTATCCAATAGTTGTTATATTTATCTTTGTTCAATTTTACATCCTTGACATATTTCTCAGTATCTTTAACAGATGAAGAGATTGATTGAAACTTGTCTTTTGTGTCTTGAAACATTGTATTTATTAAGTGAAAAAGTTGGAGGATAAAATGTTTTTAAGCACAGATTCACCTATAAATTAAACGAAATTTTCATCAAGAAAATTTTAGTTTAAGCAAAGTTTTATTCTATAAATATGGTGAATACAACGTACTGCGATGTTTGTAATCACGAATATAAACATTATAGAAAACACCTCCGAACCAACAAACACACATTTAATCTATTTCATCAAATATCTCCTCTTGAGTTGGAAAGAAAACATTGTGATATCTGTTCAAAGGATGTTTTGAAGAGTAGTTATAATAAACATCTTCAATCACAAACACACAAGAAAAATGAGTTTAAAGTAAAGGGAGACTATTATATTGAAAACACTGATGAGGCATTTAAAGGGCATATAAAAATAAGGATTTTTCAATTTGGAGAACCCGGTCCATCATCAATAGCTGAATCAATTGAAATAGTGAAACCCGATGTTGAAAAATTTATTAAAAAGACATTAAAAGAAATGAAAACTTTAAAGTTTTATATGGGAGTGAAAATGAATATGAAAAGACAAGATGAAGAACATACTCCTTATATGAGAACAGGTCTTCATTTTATAACATCATTTCAAGATTTTTTGAATCGTGGGGTTTATGAAGAACTATCAAGACAAGAGGAGGATGTTGATAATACAGTGGTAGGAAGTGGATTCAATATTAAAAAAATCATCTTTTTAGATATACACATTCTAAAATCAAACCCTCTTAAAGCTTCTTCTTATATTGAATTACCAAAAGAAATAAAACTAAAGAAGGCAGTTGTTAATATTAAGAACAATGATAATAAATGTTTTCTCTGGTCTGTTCTTGCTCACTTTCATCCACCAAAATGTAATTCAGAAAGAGTAAAACAATATATGAAATATGAGAATACCTTGGACATTAAAGATTTTAAATTCCCAATGCCACTAACAGATATTCCTAAATTTGAGAAAAAGAATAATCTTTCTATTAATGTATATGGATTAACGGATACAAACAAAGTTCAAATATTAAAAATTTCAAACAACTATAAAAATGAAGAAACACACATTGACCTTTTATATTTTAGTGTTGGAAAGAATTCACATTACACATACATCAATAATTTATCAAGATTAATCTCTTCTCAGGTATTCAGAACAGCAAACAAAATATATCCTTGTAAGCGATGTCTTAATTCATTTCATACAAAAGAACGATTAGAACAACATTCAAAATATTGTAGTAATCATAAATCAGCTGTAATTACAATGCCTAAACCTGGTGAAAAGATTTCTTTTGAAGATTATAATAAATCTATCATGCACCCATTTGTGATATATGCTGATTTTGAATGTATCCTTAAAAAGATAAATACTGCTTCTCCTAATCCAAAAGAACCATATACAAATAAATATCAAAAACATATTCCTTGTGGTTTCTGTTATTATATCAAATCATCTGTTGGAGAAAAGTAGAACAAACTTGAACATTATCGTGGAAAAAATGCTTCACAAGAGTTTGTAAAACGATTAGAAAAGGATTGTATAAGACTCACTAAATTAATGAAAGAAACAAATGAACCGATGAAATTAACCAAAGAAGAAAAATTAGAATTTAGAATGAACAATATCTGTCATATTTGTGAGGGGGAAATTAAGGAGTCTAAAGTTAGAGACCATTGTCATCTTACTGGTAAATATAGAGGTCCCGCTCATTCCTGTTGTAATCTTAATTATAAATTACCTTCTTTTATTCCAGTCTTTCTTCACAACAGCGCCAACTATGATACACATCTATTTATAAATGAACTTTCAAAAACACCAGGGAATATTTCTGCCATAACAAACACAAGTCAAAAGTATATTTCATTTTCAAAAATGATATTCACAAAAACTTTAACTCGTATTAGGTTTCTAGATTCTTACAAGTTTATGGGAACTCCACTAGCCTACCTCGCATCAAATCTAAGCTCCACGGACTCTTTTCCAAATCTTAATTCATTCTTTCCAAAAGAGGAAATTCTCACTAAAGAGGAAATTCAGATTAAAGAGAGAATTCAAAGTAAAGAGGAAACTCTAATTAATGAAGAAATTCTAACTGAAGATGAAATTCTAATTATAAAGAAAATTCGAACTAAAGAGGAAATTCAGATTAAAGATGAAATTCTGATTAAAGAAGGAATTCTTACGAGAGAGGAAATTCAAACAAGGAATGAAATTCAAAGTAAAGAGAAAATTCTTACAAGTAAGGGAATTTATCCTTATGATTATATGGATTCATTTATGAGATTTAAAGAAACACAACTTCCTTCAAAAGAAAGTTTCTATAATAACCTTCATGAAGAAGAGATAAGTGATAAGGAATATAAACACGCACAAGAAATATGGAAAATATTTAAGATAAAGAACCTTGGAGAATATCATGATTTATATCTAAAAACAGATGTTTTATTGTTAGCTGATGTGTTTGAGGCTTTTAGAACACTCTGTCATAATAAAAATTGTTATGGATTAGACCCTGCCCACTATTTCACAGCTCCTGGTTTAGCTTGGAGTGCAATGTTGAAAATGACAAAACAAGATATAGATTTAATCAGTGATGTTGATATGCTTTTGATGATTGAGAAGTCCAAGAGAGGTGGAATATCACAAGTATGTTCAAAAAGATATGCGAAAGCAAATAATAAATATCTCCCAAATT
>NW_028222230.1:27500-42500 GCF_056783735.1 Eptatretus burgeri
TTCCTATATTCTTCTTTCTTATTCATCAAACAATTATAATAATTTCTAAAAGTTATTGATTTCTTTATTACATATTTCTTTATTCCCTTTAACCTCTTATCAATCTGTTCACCATACTTATAAGCATATGCCTTTGCTCTCAATCCAATAAACTCACTCATTACTTTTCCACCCAACTCATCCTTAAACTTACCAATAACCTTTTCATTCTTTTTGGAAAATAACTCACTCTTCTTGCTGAAATTACTTGTATCATATACTCCAATATTTTTCTTCATATCTTCATAAACATCATCAGTTTTTATATCTAGGATAAAACTATCAGTGTCCATATACAACAATGAAACATTTTCACCATACTCTTTCTTTAAGTCATTATACAAATAATCATACATCAATATCTTTGATAAATCAAGAACTGCTGTTCCAATATAAATTGGTTTATCCATTACAATACTTTCCTTTTTCATATGAATTGCAGAAAAGTTCTCTGAAAAAACCTCTTCTCTCTCAAAACTTGGTTTATTTATCAATCTCGAAGCTTCTTTCCAAGATGTTGCGAATCTAATGTTTTGCCTGTTTCTAACATTTTCCATAGTCTTTCCAAATACAGCATTATTCATTAATTTATAAAAGTCCCCTTCAAATTTTACTTTTGTATTTGCTCTCATATCTGTATTGAATTGAATATACTTTTTCACCCAAGGACTTTGTTTAAATTTTAAAACTCTATGAATTTTAGCTACTCTCAATCCTTCTCTCAAAAACTGTTTTAAGCTTCTCTGATGCAAAACATATCCCTCTTTATCATAGAATGTTGTTAATAACTTTTCTGTTGATTTACCTTTAATATTAAAACTTTTATGATAATCACTTAACCATTCTTTCTTTGGAGTTTCTTTCTCACATGCAAAAGGAAGATCTTTATGCTTATTATGAAGATCACTCGGGTACCTCAAATCAACTTCAAAATAATAACCTTCTTCTTCGTCATTCAATTCCTCTTGAGAAGAAATAACAATATTCATCAAAGCCTTTTCATAATCCTTTTCTTCCACCCACTCTAATTTACCATAAGGCAGAGATTGAGACATTGCCCATCCATACAAATTATTAGCATCAAAATACATCAAATAATTACTATCTTTTTCACTATCATAATTTGGGAGATATTTATTATTTGCTTTCGCATATCTTTTTGAACATACTTGTGATATTCCACCTCTCTTGGACTTCTCAATCATCAAAAGCATATCAACATCACTGATTAAATCTATATCTTGTTTTGTCATTTTCAACATTGCACTCCAAGCTAAACCAGGAGCTGTGAAATAGTGGGCAGGGTCTAATCCATAACAATTTTTATTATGACAGAGTGTTCTAAAAGCCTCAAACACATCAGCTAACAATAAAACATCTGTTTTTAGATATAAATCATGATATTCTCCAAGGTTCTTTATCTTAAATATTTTCCATATTTCTTGTGCGTGTTTATATTCCTTATCACTTATCTCTTCTTCATAAAGGTTATTATAGAAACTTTCTTTTGAAGGAAGTTGTGTTTCTTTAAATCTCATAAATGAATCCATATAATCATAAGGATAAATTCCCTTACTTGTAAGAATTTTCTCTTTACTTTGAATTTCATTCCTTGTTTGAATTTCCTCTCTCGTAAGAATTCCTTCTTTAATCAGAATTTCATCTTTAATCTGAATTTCCTCTTTAGTTCGAATTTTCTTTATAATTAGAATTTCATCTTCAGTTAGAATTTCTTCATTAATTAGAGTTTCCTCTTTACTTTGAATTCTCTCTTTAATCTGAATTTCCTCTTGAGTGAGAATTTCCTCTTTTGGAAAGAATGAATTAAGATTTGGAAAAGAGTCCGTGGAGCTTAGATTTGATGCGAGGTAGGCTAGTGGTGTTCCCATAAACTTGTAAGAATCTAGAAACCTAATACGAGTTATAGGTTTTGTGAATATCATTTTTGAAAATGAAATATACTTTTGACTTGTGTTTGTTATAGCAGAAATATTCCCTGGTGTTTTTGAAAGTTCATTTATAAATAGATGTGTATCATAGTTGGCGCTGTTGTGAAGAAAGACTGGAATAAAAGAAGGTAATTTATAATTAAGATTACAACAGGAATGAGCGGGACCTCTATATTTACCAGTAAGATGACAATGGTCTCTAACTTTAGACTCCTTAATTTCCCCCTCACAAATATGACAGATATTGTTCATTCTAAATTCTAATTTTTCTTCTTTGGTTAATTTCATCGGTTCATTTGTTTCTTTCATTAATTTAGTGAGTCTTATACAATCCTTTTCTAATCGTTTTACAAACTCTTGTGAAGCATTTTTTCCACGATAATGTTCAAGTTTGTTATACTTTTCTCCAACAGATGATTTGATATAATAACAGAAACCACAAGGAATATGTTTTTGATATTTATTTGTATATGGTTCTTTTGGATTAGGAGAAGCAGTATTTATCTTTTTAAGGATACATTCAAAACTCAGCGTATATCACAAATGGGTGCATGATAGATTTATTATAATCTTCAAAATAAATCTTTTCACCAGGTTTAGGCATTGTAATTACAGCTGATTTATGATTACTACAATATTTTGAATGTTGTTCTAATCGTTCTTTTGTATGAAATGAATTAAGACATCGCTTACAAGGATATATTTTGTTTGCTGTTCTGAATACCTGAGAAGAGATTAATCTTGATAAATTATTGATGTATGTGTAATGTGAATTCTTTCCAACACTAAAATATAAAAGGTCAATGTGTGTTTCTTCATTTTTATAGTTGTTTGAAATTTTTAATATTTGAACTTTGTTTGTATCCGTTAATCCATATACATTAATAGAAAGATTATTCTTTTTCTCAAATTTAGGAATATCTGTTAATGGCATTGGGAATTTAAAATCTTTAATGTCCAAGGTATTCTCATATTTCATATATTGTTTTACTCTTTCTGAATTACATTTTGGTGGATGTAAGTGAGCAAGAACAGACCAGAGAAAACATTTATTATCATTGTTCTTAATATTAACAACTGCCTTCTTTAGTTTTATTTCTTTTGGTAATTCAATATAAGAAGAAGCTTTAAGAGGGTTTGATTTTAGAATGTGTATATCTAAAAAGATGATTTTTTAATATTGAATCCACTTCCTACCACTGTATTATCAACATCCTCCTCTTGTCTTGATAGTTCTTCATAAACCCCACTATTCAAAAAATCTTGAAATGATGTTATAAAATGAAGATCTGTTCTCATATAAGGAGTTTGTTCTTCATCT
This sequence comes from Eptatretus burgeri, assembly GCF_056783735.1. NCBI lineage: Eukaryota > Metazoa > Chordata > Myxini > Myxiniformes > Myxinidae > Eptatretus > Eptatretus burgeri. The sequence continues at coordinate 30,810 of NW_028222230.1, forward strand.
TGTCTTTTCATATTCATTTTCACTCCCATATAAAACTTTAAAGTTTTTATTTCTTTTAATGTCTTTTTAATAAATTTTTCAACATCGGGTTTCACTATTTCAATTGATTCAGCTATTGATGATGGACCGGGTTCTCCAAATTGAAAAATCCTTATTTTTATATGCCCTTTAAATGCCTCATCAGTGTTTTTAATATAATAGTCTCCCTTTACTTTAAACTCATTTTTCTTGTGTTTTTGTGATTGAAGATGTTGATTATAACTACTCTTCAAAACATCCTTTGAACAGATATCACAATGTTTTCTTTCCAACTCAAGAGGAGATATTTGATGAAATAGATTAAATGTGTGTTTGTTGGTTCGGAGGTGTTTTCTATAATGTTTATATTCGTGATTACAAACATCGCAGTACGTTGTATTCACCATATTTATAGAATAAAACTTTGCTTAAACTAAAATTTTCTTGATGAAAATTTCGTTTAATTTATAGGTGAATCTGTGCTTAAAAACATTTTATCCTCCAACTTTTTCACTTAATAAATACAATGTTTCAAGACACAAAAGACAAGTTTCAATCAATCTCTTCATCTGTTAAAGATACTGAGAAATATGTCAAGGATGTAAAATTGAACAAAGATAAATATAACAACTATTGGATAAAAACTATTATGGTAAATAATATGAGTTCTTCAATTTCCTTCAGTGGAAGGGCTTTTAGTATACCTGGTAGAACATCAATTAAAGTATTCTCTAACAAAAGTTTCTCCTCTCCTTCTAGTAATATATTCAAAACTAGAAAAAGCAATGAAACAAGAAAAAGTATCAAAGAACAAAAACCTTATGGATGAAGCTTTAGAAAGAAAAAGATAAGACCATCTGTAATATGCAAGGAGAAATTTGTATTTTTTTCAACAACCCTAAAGATGTAAATCTTGATGAAATAAAGGATGTTAATATATCAGGTGAAATGACATTTCGTTCAATAGTAGTTAACGATAATTTTAAAATTACCTTTAATATAAAAAATGTTGTCGTTGAATCTGATAATGAAAAAAGTATATCGATATCGATGGTAATATACAACTGAAAGTATAGATGAATTTCAGTTTAAGTAAAGTTTTACTTTATAAATATGCTAGACTTTCCTGATTCTCCATATGACAAATTTGAGAATTGTCCTGCGTGTGAAAGACAGGGATTAAACACAGAGTCAAAAGCCTATAAACAATGTATATTCTGTGATTATCTTCTAATTAATGATAATAAAAAATATAAAAAGGAAAATAATTCTTTTAGATTTACACCAAAAATGAATTACTTTACAAGATTGATTAGAGAAATGAATGTAAAGTATGAGGATGATAACACACCTTTCCTTACAAGGGAAGAAACTGAACGTATAAGAGAAATGTTCAAAGGATTGTTGTTGTATATTATTCATGGATGTAATTTTCAGGGAAATATCAACACAAGATATTGTATAAATAAAATAATGGATTATCTTGAAATTAAACCTGAACTTAGGATAAAATATAGAGTTTCTAAAAAAGCCAATAATAAATTAAATAACCTGTTTTTCAAATATATAAATGAATGATTTTTTACCTATTTGGGAAAATAAGATAAAATTTAACAACCATAAAAATCTCCCAAATTCATTAAGATGTCTCATAGTTGGTTCAAGTGGATGTGGAAAAACCTGCTTACTTTTAAAAATGCTCCTCACTCCCAACTTTTAGATTATGATAATTTAATAATTTTCACAAAGTCGAGTTTTCAACCAGAGTATCAACTACTCTCACAAGGTTTTAATGCTGGTCTTCAAAAAGAAGATATAATAGGTTTATTTAAACGTCAAAAAAACCTAAATGATTATAACATTGAAGATATAATTCAACTATTTTGTGATACACAGAGATGTAAAAAGAAATCAAATCTTATAACTTGTATTCTTAGTGATAATACGGATGATATACCGTCTCCCAAGATTTGGATAAATCAAAAAGAACCTCGTTATCTTTGATGATTGTGTTAATGAGAGAAACCAAACGGTAATGGACAGCTACTACACAAGAGGGAGACATTCTTCTTGTAATTGTATTTATCTTAGTCAATCGTACTTTCAACTTCCTCGTCGTTCCATCAGAAACAATGCTAATACTTTTATTTTATTCAAGTTAAATTCAATAGATATCAATAATTTTTGGAGAGATAATTGTTCTACATTATGTAGTAAAAAGAAATTTGAGGATTATATGAAGCACACGACTGAAAAATATAAATATATTGTTGTGAAACAAGATGAGATATTAAGGGATATATTTTTTGTTTTATAAACAATTACATATATAAATGACAACTATTATTATAAATCTTGTGGGTAAATCTGCTTCTGGAAAAAACTTTCATAAATCAAGGTTCTTGTGTAGTACAAATGAGAATATTGTAAATTTACTTTAAAAAACACCCCGTGATACGCATTGTATCAACAACAACTAGAGCAATAAGACCTGGAGAAGTAAAAGGTGAAGATTATCACTATATTTCAGTGGAGGAACATATGCGATTGAGGAATGAAGGACAAATATTTGAGGAGGTTTCTCTTGGTACAACAAAATATTCACATTGTAAGAGTGAGTTAAAGAAACTAAAATCTGGTGGTGTTGGGATATTAGAAACTAATCCAGAAGGAACGAGACAAATTATTAAATATCTGAGCGGAGTGAAGATTTTATCATTCGGTTTTGATGTTGATGAAGAAACTCAACACAAACGTATGAAAAGCAGAGATGCAACGATTAGTGAAGAAGAAATTACAACTCGCATTAATGTTAATAAAGAATTTGATGAAATATTTAAAGAAAAGGATTTATTTGAACACATCTACTTGAATGATGAAGAAAAGGAAAATTTCCCTGTTGATCTTTACAATTCATTAAATGATATTTTACAATAAATAAATGGATACAAAAGAAAGAGCAAGAAGATTTAAGGAACATCAAGAGTTGGTTTCAAAAGTTGTAAAACAACAGGAAGACATAAAGAAGAAACGCAGACAGAAACTAACGGGCGAAGAAGCATTTGAGAAAAAAGAAGAGAAATTTATTAAACCTTTTTTAAAAACTTCCCAAGAAAAAATGAAAGATGTTTCCACAGTTCCCACAGTAGAATATACTCCTAGAAAGCTTCAAATGTTAAAAGATTTCAGTCAAATGACGGAGGAAGAATTAGAGCATTTAGGAGAATTAGAATATGATGATGAAGGTTTATTTCAACAACTGGAAGAGATTAATCAACCCCTGATTATATTGTGAATGCTGTTCAAAACAATGAATATTCAGCGGATTCAAAAACCAAAGCAGGACTCATTCCAACAGAACAACCAGCAATATTTCATCTTGTTCAAGAAAAGGTATTGATATTTAATGATGAATTAAGGTTCTTAAGTTCTGCTCAACCCCCTGTTAAACTAACTCCGAGATTAATGTTTCTTCTCACAAAAGATGGAAGACAAGGTTCAACTGTGAGGGATGAATCAAAGTATATTGATAAACCATTGGATATGGAAAATAATGATGATAGAGTATATATTGATTTGCTGAACACTCTAAATTATAAGGTTATTCTTTCTGGTAAAAGTAGGAAGAATGAGAAGGAGAAACACATTATTCAGGCTTTAAGTATCCTTGGTTCAGGTATTAGTTTTCTTCCAAATGACCCATCGCAATTAGTTAATAGACTGTTATTGTTGTTCGGCAGTAAGAAGGCTGGAAATAACAATTGTTTTAATGAAGCATCAGCCATTTTAGACCAGTTGATGAACATGAAAATAATTAATAAATCTCAATATAAAGACATTTTATCTCATATTAAATAAGATGAGAAGCACAATCCTGAGTTTTAATTTCACAACAAGCGACCACACATCTTCATTCCCATACCCACTACAACTTGACACAACAAAAGAATATGAGGCATCTTTATTGTCCATGGAGACTTATAATACCTTATTTAATATAACCGAGAAAAATGACAAGTTTAGTTATAATCCGGGAAGTGGATACAAAACGATAACAGTCTCAATTCGGAGCATACGAGATTTCTCAAATATCTTCCGAAATTGCTCGTCTTATGAAAGAACAGGGTGATGAACCAAAAATATTGTTATAAACATTCAAAAACATACTTCAAAATCAACGATTAAAGATAAAAATAACTACAAGGTTGATTTCACAATTGATAATTCATTTAGAGAGTTATTAGGTTTCTCCTCAAAAAGATTGAAACTAATGGGACGTTTTACAGTGATAATGTCATTCAAATATCCTCAGGAATAAATTCGGTGTTAATTCACTGTGATTTGATTGATGGTGCTTATAATGATGGATTAAAAACAAATACAATATTTTCATTCAGCGCATACTCAACCCCAATTGGTTATAAATTCAATATGGAACCTAAAAATTTGGTTTATCTACCTGTGTCAGAAAAACCATACACAGAGTAAATTTTAGGATAACCGACCAAGATAATTGTGTGATTTCTTTTAATGGAGAAGTTATATCCATCAGAATTCACCTACGTGAGGTTTTTCAATAAATAAATACGATGGTTATTGTGAGGAAGCACGAGTTGGGAAAATATAAAATAATTACAGGGGATGGGATGTTCCTTTCCCCGTACTACAAGGGTGAAGGTATGTATCTTGGTAGAGGATACTATAAACCTAAGAGACAAAGGGGTGTTGGACATCAATTTAGAGGAGATGGGATAATTGATACTCTCATGGGTATTGGTTCAACTATTCTTAAACATAAAGACCTAATTGGTTCAACTGCTTCTGCTGTGGGAAATGTAGCAGGTGCTGTAAAGAGTATAAAAGATGCTCAGAAAGAATCTCATAAATTACAAGCAATAAAAGAAATTAAGAAAGGTAAAACTCAGTTGTCCCCCCAAGAACGACAGAAAATAATTCAAATACTTGGATCAGGGTTTCAAAAGTTTTAACATCTTTTTCCTAAATAAATACAAGTATGGAAGCAATTGATAGTATCTATGATTTGGATGATACTATTATTATCTCAAACTCCACTAAAAAGAAGATTACTTCAAGGTAAATGCAATAACTGGAACAGACTGGAATACAAATGGTACAAAAAGTTTTGAAATAAATAATCAACAAACCTATTTGAATCTCTCCGAAAGTTTCTTGTTGTGTAAATTTAAATTCACTAAGGCTGGGAATAACACAAACGCTACACTTGTAAATGATTTCTTCTGGAAAATGTTTGATAGTGTGCGATTGTATATTGGAACACAAGAAGTTGAAGCGGTTGATTATGTCTCTGCTGTATCTGAAATGATGAAATTTACACTCTATACATTCAGTGATAGAATGGGAAAGGGGTCTGTCGAAGGTTTTATTCCTGATATGTCAACGGGAACAAACACAGACCCTGGATATATTCAAAGGAAAGGAATGTATAATGATGATACAAAAGCAGAAAATAGTTTTACTGTGGCAGTTCCTCTTAAAGGTATATTTGGATTTTGTGATTATGATAAAGTTCTGTATGGTCTTAAAATTAGATTTCAACTACAAAGGAATGATAATGAAAATAGATTGCTTTTTGGTGTTGGTAATGCTTTTGGTGATCAGAATAAATTTGTAATTGAGGAGATGAGTTGGTATATCAGTGAATATACTCCTAATCTTAAAACAGAAGAGATGTTGAATCGAAGACTTAACTCAAAGAAACCACTCAGTGTATCATACCTCAAAAGAAGATGTCAACACGTTAAACTCAATCAAACTACTTACACGTGGAATTTGGGTGTTCTGGAAGGAAAGCCACGATATCTGTGGATGATTTTTAAAAAGCCAGATGGTGATACTGCGACTGATAAGAATAATGCATTGAGTGATAATGCTAAGGTGAAACAACTTCGCGTTTCTCTAGATGGAACATTTTATCCACGAGATAGATTGGAAATTAATTGGGAAAAAAATGATTTTGCTGAAGCATACAAGTCTTACCAAAAGGTGTGTGAAAGTAATGGAAATAAAGAACCTATTTTGGATATGACAGCATTTAAAAGTTTGTATACAATCTATACGTTTGACCTGAGCGCTCAAAAAGAAACTATAAAGTCTAATCGAGTGGATACTTCCCTATACATTGAAAGAGGAGAGAGTGAAGAAGTTGATACATATTGTTTGCTTTTGGAAGAAACAGAATTGCAGATTAATACAGATAATGGTGTGATGATTAGTCTCACATAATTTTTTGTTAAATAAATGAGTGGCAAAGTACCAACTGGGGTATATGTTAATCAAATCAATCTTCATAAACTATCATCTTGTGTTCAAAATCAAAAGCCTTGTACGATTAACGTTAATACAATTCAGAGAAAAGGAGCAGTAAGAATTGATGTTTTGCTCACAAGAGAACAGGTTAAAATCTTGAATGACACTGGCTCACTTAAAATTAAAATGACAAAACCAATGTTGAAAAAATATTCAATAAGAGAGACGAGTGGAGGATTTCTCCCATTTCTAATTCCTTTATTTGCTGGTTTAAGTGCGGTTGGAGCATTGACGGGTGGTATTTCAACAGCGGTCAAAACTGCCAACGAAAGGAAGGCTCAACTCCAGGCTCAAAAAGAATTGGAAAGACATAACAAAGAGTTGGAGAAACAAATTAGTGGAAGTGGTGTAATTGTAGATTTTGCTGAAAAACTTGAAGGACTGCCTGATAAAGCGAGATTGTTAGTTGGAGATATGCTTTCTTCTATAGCACAAGCAGGTGTAAAATTAACGAAAAGAGGTAATGGATTATATCTTTCTAATAAATAAATGAGCATTGATGAGTGGTTGAAAGAATTTGGAAAGAATACAACATCAAATTTACAACTTGCCAAATATTGTAAGAAATTAAAAATTCATAATGTGGTTATTTGTATGAGAGATGAATTAACAAATGTGTCGAAACATACAAAGAATATTATTATGAACTTAGAAGATAATGATGGGAACGGTTCTCATTGGGTTTGTATTTTTAATAGTCAAGACAAATATTATTTTGATAGTTTTGGTCTTCCACCACCTGTTGAAGTCATAAAATTCTTACAGAATGGTGTTTATCAAACATTTCAAGTCCAAGAATTAAATTCCAAGTGTTGTGGTCAATTATGTCTATATGTGTTATTTCAACTCAACAAAAATAAAAAATTTTATGATATTATTTTTAATCTAATATAAATGACTTATGTTGGTAAAGATGGTTCTATCTTTGGTGTATCTCAAGAACTGGATATTGATTTATCAAATTATTATACAAAGGCACAGGCTGAACGACATAAATATAATATAAACAAAAATATTAACATGAAAAATGCTTATAAATTAAAAAATTATCCAAGCCCAACTGACGCGAATGACTTGGTGAGATTAAGCGATTTATCACAATATATATATACTTAAATAAAACGGCTGTGTATTCCAAAGATACAGAAGTGTTGATATTATCTCCAGGTCATACAGAATTCACAGTTCGAATTAAAATAAATTTTTATAAAGAAGGGCGTATCGTTTGTATGAGAATAGAACAATGGGGGTATGATATGAATGATTTAGGGTATAATTGGTCATTTAAAATTAACCTCGAAGACCTGGAACAATTAAATCAGTCTCGTAAGGAAGAATATTATGCACTTGGTATCGAGAATGAGTTTTTGTGGAGCCACGATTAGTAAACAACAAATAAAAGAATTTAATAAGGGTAAATATAATAATGGTTTTGCCCTTGTTTATCTCATGAAAACAGAAAAAACAGGATTATATATAATAAGTAAGGAAATACAAAATGATTTAACTATGGGAAGATGGGGAGGTGTTTCTGCCATAATATTATTCTAACATATATTTCTAATACATAAATGACAGCAAGAAGGCTTCAAGAAAAATTATCATTTCTGTGTCCAAGCATACCTTCAAGAAAAGGGTATTCGGTATTTTAATAAATATGTTCTACAACATAAGAATGAGGTATTTTCAATAAAAGATTGGCATTATGCTGATGTTGATAAACCGACAACTTTAGATTTAATTAGAATGTTAAATAATGAAAAAAATTATAAGGTTAAGAAAAGGTAAGGCTCTTTTCGAAATTCAAAAGAAATTTTATTGGTTTCCTGTTGTAAAAAATTATTTTGGATACAGGAATAACAAGAAATCCTGATGAATATATGTATAATATTCTATGGGGTGTAAACGATTCAAGGATAGTAAGGGATGAGGAAGGAGTTGAAGAAGAGAGGGAAGAGGAGGAAAAGGAGAAGAGAGAGAAGGAGGAAAGAGAGAATAGAGAGAGGGAGGAAAGAGAGAAGAGAGAGAGGGAGAAGAAAGAGAAGGAGGAAAAGGAGAAGAGAGAGAAGGAGGAAAGAGAGAAGAAAGAGGAGGCAAGAGAGAAGAGAGAGAAGGAGGAGAGGGAGAAGAAAGAGAAGGAGGAAAAAGAGAAGAGAGAGAGGGAGGAAAGAGAGAGAATAAATAAATATTATAGTATGGAAACCAGTGAGATTCAAAAAAGAATAGAGGTATTACAGAAAATAACTCAACCCACCGAGGAGGAATACAAAGAATTAACAAGTCTATTTGCAATACTTTCAACAAAACTATTAGCATCGTCAAGCTATTCATTTTAATTCAAGTTTTTTCTTAAATAAATGGAGGAGAGAGTGAAGGCATTTCTAAGGATTCTTTATGTTTTAAAAATTAAGATTCAAATGTGCATGTTGGAAACTAAAAAGGTTTTTGCACTCTGCAGGAATTTTTCTCATAAATAAATGAGTTATTGTCTCAAATGTAAAAAGAAAACTAATACTAAAAATATTTCATATATTAAAAGTAAAAATAACAGGGTTATACAAAAAGGTATATGTTCGGTGTGTGGTTCAAAAAAAAATCAATTTATCTCCAAACACAAACTCGGAGGAGATATACAAAAGTTTTTATCAGGAAGTAAATTTACAACTACTGGAATACCAGGGAAATTACATCTTCCAGGGTATTCTTTCTGTGGTTCAGGCACAAACTTAGATAAAAGATTAGATGAGGCAGACAATCCTAAATCCTGGAGTAAACCAATCAATAGAGTTGATGAAGTGTGCATGAGACACGATATTGATTATGGGAATACCACAACGTTGGAAGAAAAGCATGAAGCCGATAGAGAAATGTTGTATAATTTGTCTCTGATACAAAATCCAACCTTGAGAGAAAAAGTTGATAGGTTCATCGTGAAGAAGATGATTAGTGCTAAATTGAAACTTGGACTTGGAAATTCACAAACCTTATAGGCTCTAATGATGCCATTAAGACTGAAGAGCAATTAGCTGATGAATTACATAAACCAATATTCACAAAGTTTCAGAGAAGGAAAGTTTATTCCAAGGAAGTTGATTATATCTGGTCTGCTGATTTGATTGAACTCAATAATGATAAGGGGTACAAGTATGCTTTAACCGTTATTGATTTGAGGAGTAGATATGCGTGGGTTGTCCCTTTAAAAACAAAACAGGTAATACTCTTATGTTAGCTTTTCAACAGATATTTAATAAAAGTAAGAGAAAACCTAAGAAATTGTGGACTGATGAGGGTAGAGAGTTTTATAACAAGACATTTATGAATTTTCTAAAAAATAACAGTATTACATTATACAGTACCTTTAATGAAGGGAAGGCAGTTGTTGTTGAACGTTTTAATCGTACCTTAAAAGAGAGACTATATAAAAATTCACACAACTCGGTTCACAACAATGGTCATCTTTTATTCAGGATATTGTGGATAAGTATAATGACACGATTCACACGTCAACGAATATGAAGCCATCAGAAACATTTACAAAATTAAAATATGAAAAAGAGATTAATGTCAGAAAACCTAAGTTCAAAGTTGGTGATATCGTAAGAATATATAGGTGGAAATCTCATTTTGAAAAGGGTTTTACTGAACGATGGACGAAAGAACTTTTTAAAATTGTTGATGTAATAGATACAGTTCCTTGGACTTATAAAATATATGATTTGGAAGGGGAAGAGATTTTAGGTTCATTTTATTCACAGGAATTACAAAAGACAAAACTAAGCAGATAATACACCTTTGTGGACACTCGAGGGCCAAGTCCGAGGTGTATAACAGTATATAATGTGTGTCAAGGGGTGGACGTTCTTACATCTGTGAACCCCAAACACAGAATCCTCAACTGAATAGTCAAGGCTTAACTTTTGTTTGTGTGTGTGTGTGTGTGTGCAAGGGGAGCAATAGGTTGGCGCTTCACTCCCTCCTACTATACACCGTTGTGGACACTCGAGGGCCAAGTCCGAGGTGTATAACAGTATATAATGTGTGTCAAGGGGTGGACGTTCTTACATCTGTGAACCCCAAACACAGAATCCTCAACTGAATAGTCAAGGCTTAACTTTGTTTGTTGATGTGTATGTGTGTGTGTCCCAACCCTCACATTCAAAATCTCAACCCCAACCCTCACATTCAAAATCTCAACCCCAACTCAATCCTCGCCCAACACAATGTCTTTTTCAAAATGAGATTTCCACCTATATATATATATTTTTACGTTTTTTTTTTCTTCCAATTCTGTCTTTTAGCTGCTTTCAGGTTTGATGACGTAGAAAGGGGGAGTAAGCCTGCACTTTCTTCCCAGAACGAACAATGTATATTTTTTGTTTTTTTCTCTTCTTCCAATTCTGTCTTTTAAGGCTTTCAGGTTTGATGACGTAAAAAGGGGAGTAAGCCTGCACTTTCTTCCCAGAACTTTCTTGATCTTGCTCCCATCAAGCACCATCCGACAAAGAACTACATCGATAGGTTTAGATCCCAAAGAGTGATAGCAACTCCAAAAGTCTCCAAAATATAAATAAATAAAATAATAATAATAATAAATAAATAAATAAATAAATAAATAAAAGGCCCCAAAAAAGTTTCAAGTGTCCAACATAAACCCAACTTTCCAAGTCTTCAAGGTATAACCACATTCCCGTTGAGTTTCCAAGATATGTATCACATTGTGAGTTATCAATCCAGAACCCACATTTCAAGTATTCAAAGTAAAACCAACTTACAAAGTCTCTTAAGGATAACTCATTTACTGATTTTTTCAAAATTTGTGAGTCTCCAAGGTAGGACCCATATTTAGAACCATCTTGGCAGAACCCTTTTCCTGAGTCTCCAAGGTAGTTATTTAAACCATCAAGGCAGAACTCATTTACTGATTTTTTCAAAATTTGTGAGTCTCCAAGGTAGGCCCCATATTTAGAACCATCTTGGCAGAACCCTTTTCCTGAGTCTCCAAGGTAGTTATTTAAACCATCAAGGCAGAACTCATTTACTGATTTTTTTCAAAATTTGTGAGTCTCCAAGGTAGGCCCCATATTTAGAACCATCTTGGCAGAACCCTTTCCTGAGTCTCCAAGGTAGTTATTTAAACCATCAAGGCAGAACTCATTTACTGATTTTTTCAAAATTTGTGAGTCTCCAAGGTAAAACTTGTATTCTGGCTCATCAAGGTATAACTTGTTCAGTGGGTATTGTCTTGATAACTCACAATGAGTACTATTGCTGTAAAACTTTTTCAGGATTTTGCTGGTCTCCAAGGTATAACTCTTTGGTTGGGTC